>NC_056725.1:823245638-823380638 GCF_019279795.1 Protopterus annectens
GCGAAAGACAAATCTGTAAAGCCTAGACAGGATGATTCATCCATTTCGGACGCCGGGTCCTTAGACTGCAGTGGAACAGGTGGATCCGCTGAAGTTTCTGTTGAGTCTCAGGGGAAACCTTGATTTTACAGGATGTGGCATCACAGGAGTCAGGTCAGGCTGAAGGGGCCTCTCAGGTTACTATTCTCCTTATTTGCCTAAGGGGTTAGGCCTTCTGCTACTGTTTCTAGGGCTCCTTCTAAGGGCAGGACTGTTTTGCCTTCTTCTGGAGTTAGTTCTGGTTCTTCAGGGTCTGTACCTAAGAAGCATATGCTTAAAATGGCAGAAGATTTGATTTCTTTAATTAGAGGTTCCATGCCCTCCTGATAAGAGGCCCAGGGTAGAGCCAGAGTTGGAAATTTTGGAGCAGGCCTCAGATGATTCTGAGTCTTCTGCTGAGGATATTCAAGATTTTCCTCCTTATTCGTATTCCATGCAGAGGACTCTACTCCTTCTGCTTCCTTCCAGAGGATTTTTCATTTTCAGAAACCTTACACTCTATGAGGGAACATTTTAAGTGGGAAGGACAGGATTACTCAGATTCCAGGAAGAGGCTTAGAGAGTTCTTGTTTTACCACAGCACAGACCCTTGGCTATTCCTCCTGTTTTGGATGTTGTTCAGGATGTTTTTCGGAGGCCTCATTTAATCCAGATTCTATGCCTCCTGCACCAGTTAAACCGACAGGTATTATAGGGTACCTGAGGCTCATAAATACCTATATAAGAGTCCTAGGGCGGACCCAGAAACTATTAGTCAGGGGCCTAAGGGTGTTAGGGCTTCTGTTGTAAAGAATCCGGTTCCTCTAGATAAGGAAGCTAGAGCTTTGGACAGATGGGGTAAGAAGGTGTACACCTCTTCTACTTTGGCAATGAGGGCTTTAAATTGCCAGTTTCATATGTTGAAATATCAGAATTTCCTCCTTTCTCAGCTAAAATCTAAAGTGGATGCTTTGGCGGAGGGCATAGAGTGTAAAGAATTGCAAGATTTGGTGCATGTTTCTGAACAGGTGGGGAAACATTCTTTGCAGTGTGGCTTTGATGCTTTGCAGGCTTCTTCTAGAGTGGCTGCCACTGGTTCAGTTCTTCATAGGCATGCCTGGCTTAAGGATCAGAATTTATCTGAACATGTTAAGTCTAGAATTCTGGATGCCCCTTTACAGTCCGAAGTGTTGTTTGGTCCTCCTGTGGAGTCTGTTTTGAAGAAAATGGAGGACAAGGCTAAGTCTATGCAGACTGTTAAAGATTTTTTGCAGGTTCAACCTCCTAAGTTTAGTAGAAATTGGCCTGCTAAGGGGTGGACGTACCCTCTTCTGATTCCCAGTCTAGGGGTAGATCTAGGCGTGGTAGGGGCAGAGCTCAGAGTACCTTTAGGCCTAGAACCTGAGTTCGCCTGCTCAATCTGCTGGTGAGGGTAGGGGCCAGTCCTTTCATAAACAGGCCCAATGACCTGCATTTTCAGCTGCCAGATTCTTCTTGCCTGGCAGCTCCTTTGGGAGGAAAGCTAGCTCTTCAAGCAAAATTGGTTTTTAGTCACCCAAGACAAATGGGTGTTGGACATTATAAACAAAGGGTACAAGTTTTATTTCCATACATTGCCTCCTTTCAAAGGTATGCCAGACATTCCTCCTCGGCAAAGGATGGAGGCTCACAAGCAGATTTCATTACTTCTTCACATGGGAGCCATACAGCCAGTACCTCCTTCAGAAGTGGGTCTAGGGTTTTATTCCCGCCTGTTTCTAGTACCAAAGAAAGGGAACACGTGGAGACCGATTTTGGATTTATCTCCTCAACACTTATTTGGACATTCCAAAGTTCAAAATGTTGACATTACAACAGCTTTTGCCTCTGCTGGGGAAAGATCACTGGATGGTAACTCTGGATCTAAAAGAGGCTTATCTTCATGTTCCTATCAGGCCCAGTTGCAGGAAGTACCTGCGTTTTCGAGCTGGAAATTTACATTATCACTTCTCTGCATCGCCCTTCGGCTTATCTACTGCCCAGGGTGTTCACAAAGGTTCTGGCTCCAGTGATAGCCTTTTTCAGGATGGAAGGAATACAAATTTATCCTTATTTGGACGATTGCCTGATTATTGCACAAGACAAGGACAAGTTTCTTCAGCATCTACGGTATGTGATGGTAGTGTTAAGATGCCTAGGGTATTCTGTGAACGAAACAAAGTCCAGTCTAGTACCCTCTCAGGACATGTGCTTTCTGGGTGTGAGACTGAATACAGCTTCCCAGATGGCCTTTTGACCCCGGACAAACAGAAAAGTCTTTCACTTTATTTCCATCAAATGTCTCTACAGTCCAGGCTGACTGCAAGGACAGTCCTTCAAGCCTTGGGGTTCATGGCATCTTATTCTGGTGCTTCCCAATGCCAAATTGCATATGAGGAAGCTTCAATGGTATCTCAAAATCTATGGACACAACACTGCCAGGATCTAGACACTGTCATTCAAATAATACCTTGCATTCAGAAGGAATTTTTGTGGTGGGCTCAGGAATGTCACCTAAACAAGGGACTCTCTGTGACCCAACCAGAGGAGAGTCAGATTCTAACGACGGATGCCTCGGACAAGGCTTGGGGAGCACACCTCAATGGGAAATGGGTGCAAGACACGTGGCCTGCCAGACTTCAACATTTGCATATCAACTTGAAGGAGATGTTAGCAGTACAATTTGCATTAATGGCTTTCAAGGATTTACTTCACCCAGGGCAGGTGTTGATTCTAACAGACAACACAACTGTCATGTGGTACATCAACAAGCAAGGGGGAACTCATTCGTACTCTTTGCAGACAAGCGATGATTTTGTGGGAAACAGCTCTCAGTTACAACCTCAATCTTCAGGCAAGATATCTACCAGGAGCACAGAACTCCTTAGCAGATGTATTGAGCAGACAAATAGTGGATTCTCACGAGTGGAAATTGGATCCTCAGGTATTTCAAAAGTTGACAGTGTCATGGGGAACTCCAGACATAGATCTGTTCGCTTCCCCACTAAATTACCAGTTGCCAAAGTTTTGCACAAAAGGTTTCATCCCACAGCTTGAAGGTGGACGCCTGTCGCTCAGTTGGAACAATCTTCATGTATATGCCTTTCCACCTCTACCTCTTCTGCCCAAGGTTCTCTTGAAGGCCAGACAAGACAAGCCATCCATGATCCTGATAGCACCGGATTGGCCTCGACAGCACTGGTACCCACTACTGAGGAGTTTGGTCCGAGAGCCTCCATGGCCTCTGCCTTTGATTCCACACCTTTGTCTCAGGAGGGCAATCACTTTCTCAATGTCAGAATTCAGTCTCTGCATCTAACGGCCTGGCATATTCTGTTTTAGATTCTGGAGGTTTTCAGCTTCCACAACAAGTTTTGAATGTTATTTTGGAGGCCAGGAGGCCTAGTACAAGGAAAGTTTATGCTGATAAATGGAGGAGATTTTTTATTTGGAGCAAAGGGAAGGACTTTGATGTTTCCAAGCCTAATTTGAGTGCTTCCTTACAATATCTTACTGAGTTATTAGATAAAGGTTTGTCCTTCTCCTCCATAAAGGTTCATGCTGCAGCCATTTCGGCTAATTATGACGGTGACCCTCCTTTATTCTCTCATCCTTTGTTTAAGCAGTTTCTCAGAGGGGCAAAGAACATAAGACCCCAATGAGAGCTCCTACTCCTGCTTGGGATCTCAATTTTGTGTTGGAAAAGCTTACTCTACAACCTTTGAGCCTGCAGCTATGGCCGAGTTAAAGTATTTGTCATGGAAAACTGCTTTTTGTTGGCCATTACTCTGCAAGAAGGGTTTCTGAATTACAGGCCCTTATGGCAGTGGAGCCTTTCTTGATTTTTCATAAGGATAGGGTATCTTTATGCACTAATCCTTCCTTTATGCCTAAAGTGGTTTCTAGTGTGGCCTTAAACCAAACTATTCATTTGCCTACTTTTTATGCAAATCCTCAAAATAAAGGGGAGAAGATTTTGCATACTTTGGATATTCACAGGCAGTTGCGTTATTATTTGAGCAGAACCAAGGAGTTCAGTCTCAGCAGTTGTTTGTTTCTTTTGCTTTGGGTTCACAGGGTAAACCTGTTTCGAAACAAACTATTTCTAAATGGATTGGGTTTTGTATTTCTTTTTGTTATTCCCATCATGGTAAGGAGATTCCGACTGGGATCAGACCTCATTCCACTAGAGCTACTGCAACTTCTACTGCCTTTCTAAGGGGGGTAGCTACAAAGGATATTTTGGAAGCAGCCACTTGGAGTTCAGTACATACTTTTCTAAACATTACCACCTTCCTCTTTATTCTAAGTCTAGGGCTGGATTTGCCACTGCTATTTTACAGGGCATTTTAGCAGCCCCTAATGCTTTATGATTTTTCCAACCTCCCTTTCCCGTTGCTTTGGGATTCTACCCATAAGTAAGGACTGCAGCAATGTGAGATGAAGAACATAGTACAGTTTTGTACCTACCATAAATGTAGATGTTCAAGATCCACATTGCTGCAGTCCAATTTTCCCTCCCTCCTTCCCTCTGTAGCTTAGCATGGTTATATGGTTTGGGTGATGGCTGTAGTTGGGCATATCTTTTGGGAAGGTACTCTGTTTTTTGGCTGTGGCCTTTCTTTTAGGGCCTTCTGACATCTGGGGCAAGAAAAGACTGAGGATATGACGTCGGTCATGTGCTTTTATACCCTGACGCTCTGATGTCAGGGCTGTGCGCCCATCACCGACGTCAGCCTAATACTTTGGTATTCGGGCCGACCGAGGACAGCGGACTACCCATAAGTAAGGACTGCAGCAATGTGGATCTTCGAACATCTACATTTATGGTAGGTACAAAACTGTACTTTCTGATGATGTCCAGCAAGACAAAAAAAAAGTGTAAATTATTTCCAGCGTGGTCAAGCATTTTATTCCTGTAGAATTCCTCTTGGTGTGTGTGTGTGTTCTTGATGTTAATAGTTGTTACAAACAGACTGGCTATCATTTTTTTTCCATGGGTACTTGAGGATTTATTGAAACCTCAGTTTGTTCCCAGATTTATTGTATCTAGCCACTCCAACTGTAGCTCAGAAATCTGCACATTTATTTTAAACATTCTAATGGAAGTTACGTTTGTATTTCACTTAAAATTGTGCCTTTCTATTTTTTTCTTGCCATTAATTTCCAGTAAAATCGTATATTTGCTTATTAGCATATTTTTTGAAGAGGAAGAGGGATTGCAGTACGAGGACATCTCTGTACTGTGACAATTCGAAATTCCACCTGATTGCTTACAGTACAAATTTGGGGCAAGTTCATCATACTTTGTATGAGATTAAAATCCTACTATTGGTGGTGGGTGGGGTGCCTTCTCTGTGAAGTCTGCATGTCCTGCCTAGGTTCATGTGGTTTTTCTTGCACATTCCAAAGACATACAGTAGGTGGATTAGAATGGCTGGAGGTGTGCTTGTGTATGGGAGTTATGGAGGTATGGAAGAGCAACCCAGCAGTGTGAACTTTGACTCTAGATGATAGTGACTTTCGAAGTGACACCCAGACCCCATGTACAGAAATGGGGAAAAAGGGGTTGTGGATTGATGGATGTAGGGAGGGTGAGAGTGAATGGCTTAGACACCGCCTTGCCCATCCTGGAAGGAAGGAGTGCTGGTTTCATTTGGCAGATGGCTACCATGCAAGCAGAGGATCACACAGCACTGAAAAGGCCAAGACAAAGGATGTGGGCTTGGTGATTCCAAGGATGACAGCCCTTGTTATCATATAGGTGGAGGCGTTAAGTGCCCCATGGTGATGTGGATGCACGTGTCGGCCACAAAGAGCAGGGTTAAGGCCTTAAAGAAAATACTGTCATTGATGGGATGCCAACAAAAGCAGAAACCATCTTTATGGCTGAATTGTTTGAAGGTCCTTTCACTCTCACCTCCGTACCTATTAGTGAGGTGGGGGGAACAGATGGGCTAAAGACCAATAGAAGGAGCCCCGATGGAGATCAATCATGAAAGCAGAAAGCATATAGGAAAAAGTCGCATCTGTCCTCTAAGGCTGCCTCTTCATAGAAATTGTAACCCTTTGGAGAAACACTGCTTCTGTGTCAGGCACTTGCTTCAGACTAATGTGTATGTCTAAAAAGGTTTGTTGTCCACATCCTTGCTTCATCTCTGTTTAAAGGTATTACATGTACTTTAGGTTTGTACAGGTTTTTCATAGTAACTAAAAAAAAAAAAGGGGGGGGGCATTTTCTTCCTCATCAGTAGGCTTTGATTGTAGAAAGTGTGTGTGTGTGTGTGTGTGTGTGTGTGTGTGTGTGTGTGTGTATATAATGTGTGTGTATATAATGTGTGTGTATATAATGTGTGTATATAATGTGTGTGTATATAATGTGTGTGTGTGTATATGTATATAATGTGTGTTTGTGTGTGTGTGTGTAATTGTGTGTATAATGTGTGTGTGTATAGTGTGTAAATAATGTGTGTGTAATATATGTGTGTATAATGTGTGTGTATAGTGCGCATATAATGTGTGTGTGTAATATATGTGTGTATAGTGCGTATATAATGTGTGTGTATAGTGTGTGTGTGTGTGTGTATATATATATATATATATATATATATATATATATATATATACATACATATGTGTGTGTACACACACACATACATACTTGATGTTTAACTAAACAACATTGTACTAAATTGCAGTAAGAAATGAATGTTTTGAATTAGTCTTCAGAAAAATAGATGGAACTCTGAAATGGTCAAAGCTGTTGGGGAAAAATGTTATTTGATAAGATGGTTTTCTTTTGGACTGCTCTTAGTGTTTCACTGCCGGTGTTATTTGGAGGAGAGGGTGTACTTCCCTGTCTAAATTTTGCTTGGTAAATGGCTGTTTCAGGACTGAAAACAGAAAACAGCATTACTGAATTCTTTAAGCACATTTCTAAAATGATGAGGTTTAATTCGCTAGGGATAGTTGGATCTGTTTTGGGGAGGCTTAAGCAAGTCTGAAATTGCTGTATACTTAAACAATCAACACAGAATAGCTAATAATTTAGTGTGTACTGGAGTACAGATTAATAATAAAAGAAAAATTGGCATTGACTCAGCTCATGCTTTCCCATTTTGGACATGGGATCAGAGTGTTGTATCAACAGCAGCCAAATCACCGGTGTTTGTTCCGCTTGGTGGCTAGTCCTGGTGTGCTTGGACTGCGCTGAATCTTTATCATTTCACGTGAATGTGTTTTGAGGAGTGCTGTACATTTGGTACAACATATATTTTGTATGAGGAGAATGAAACATAATTTTCTGACCTGTAGGGGAGGCTCAATAACTTTTCTGTAGTCTGGTGGAGACTCAGTATGACAAAGTTTGAGAACATGTGGCCAAAATCAAGCAGAGTTCTGCGTGTAGAATGAAACTGTAATGAACACTGGAGGTACAGGTAAGCCTTCCACCCAGAAAAGAAGGGAAAAAAATGTATTTGATATGAGCCTATGTAGGCAAGCTGTTTTTCATTCAGCTGTTAATGAGTAATTAACCGTTCAAAGTTGATTCATAATGATGATACAAAGTTTAGTTTTTTATCATAAAGCATAGTCATATGTTGGTTATATGACAAGACTGCTAAGGTTATTGCATCCTTATTAAAAGAAGGAAATGTATGTAGCTCAAGACAGAAACCATTGTAGGTTCTTTCAGTTACCAAAAACTGTAAGAAAGACCCAGCCTGGATTCACTCTGTAATACCTTAAGCCTTCCTGTAGTGGAGGCCTATGGGATACATGGAGTTGCTCCATTAAGGACATAGCAGTGTTTCAGCTACACTGCTTCTAAATACTCATGAGTTTTTACATCTTTACAAGTGCATTCAGGCCAATGAAGCAAAAATAAAAATGAAGCAAAAATAAAAAAAAAAACGTGACCTATCAGTCATGCCATGCTTCTGTCTTTTTCAGATCTTGGAAGTACAGGGTATGTGATTTTTCTCTTGTTAAAAATGTTTTTTTGAGTCGTACCTGCGTTTCCCATGGTAATCTAGAAGGGCTTGGAAAGATACCCAAATGTCGAGTGCTAGTGACCCTGTCCACTGAAAGTTTGGTTATGTCAGTGTAATCATAACATTTCCCTCTGTTTTTCCTACTTTTAGTATTATTTAGTTTTCTGCAGTCTTGGATGTTTATACACTGTATAAATTACATTAATACTGCACTGAAACACTTCATTCTACCACATCACTGGTATTTCTGATGTATCTCACTTTTTATTATGCTGCATTAGATTATATTTGGACAGCTACATGTTTATAACTGTGTAGTATATGCTTCTCAACATAAATTGAGAATATTTTCAGGGTGTTTTAAATCTGCCATATAAACTGAAGACTTGTGAAGCTGACTGAAGCTTTATAACTGTGAAAGTGGAGTTCATATGATGCAGCGCACTACAAAAGAGTGCATTACAATCCCAGTGAGTTGCTCGCTAATAAAGTATTGCATCAGGGTTGTAATCACAGCAAAACTGCAGTTTTAAAAAAGTGAACAGGTTTTTGTCTTGAAGTTAATTAAGTATGACTGGATATTTTCTTCATTGTGAGCTTTTGTGAGTGTGCAGTGTTATGGAACCTGGAGGTTTTCCCTTATTTCCTGCATTTGTTACGTGTTTTTAATTTTATTTTGTTAACCAGCTCAGTCTCTAAGCACATTTCAGTATGGTTTCAGAGTGAAACGCACCATTATGCAAACATAAGATAATTTTATAATTGCCAGCCAGCTTAAAAGCTCTGTGTGGAAGATGTGGAAGAAAAATGGAATACACTGAAGAACCTTAATGGACAACAGGGAAAATACAGGCCTTAGATATACATTATCCATAAGCCAGAATCAAACACTTGACCCTGGAACTGAGAAGTAGCAGTGATAACTACCAAGCTACTTTGTTTTCCATGTAGAAATTAATTTCTGTGCTAAAGCACAAAACGTCCTCTTAAAGTAAGAGAGAAACCGTTTTATACTATACGGTCTGATAGCTGTTAAAGTAAGGCATCTTTTTGCTGTTTCCCTCGTTGCATACCATCCAGTATCCCTCCGTTCCTCAGCAGACATCATATAGACTGCCGTTACTGGTTTCTAATGCAAACACATGTATCACTGTGGGGGCATTCAGTGCTGCTCTGGCATGTTTGTGCTCTTCCACGCACCTACAAGGGCTGCTGTCACTAATTTGGAATGCCAAGCCTACACTCCCCAGTTCTGCAGCTGTTATTGGCCAGTCTCCTCTTCGGCAGGAGCAATTTGTTTGACTGGGGGGAAAATTCCCTTCCCCAGGATGGGAAGGCAGTGTGAGCCTCTTACTCTGATCCTCGCATGCTGGGCTTTTTCAACTGCTGAGCTTCAGTTTGAGTTTGTCATCTGGGAATTTCCAAGGAAGGACTGAAGAATTCAGTCATCACTTAAATGGTGTTTCATCTGCTAACTGAAAATTGCATTTCTATCTGAGAGATGTGGACCACAGTGAAGCAGGGATTACTTAGGCCAGTTATGGCCTTCATTAAATGATAAGGTAAGATGTGGTGAGATGCCTTATAGATGACCATCTCTCATCTGTCCCTGTTTATGATTCATTCTTTTACTCCATTTCTCATAAGATGTCTGATTTTCTGGTAAATGGTTGAGGATTCCTGACACTAAGTAAATGGCAAGACATTTTGCATTTTAGGTTCATAGGTAGTTACTAGGCTATCTGCTCGAGGGCATTTATAAGCCTAGCCAGAGTGTGTCGGCTTTCGCTGCCCCATTGATTAATTAACTGATCCTCTGTCAAGCAGAGCCAATGAAGTGATCCCAGGGTTGTATTTTCTGTTATGGTTCATAGGTAGGTACTAGGCTATCTGCCTGATGTATACTAATGCAAAACCTGCTATTCTTACCAGTTTTCTAAGTATATAATAACACTTTCTGTCCTCGATGTTGGGCCTTTGTCCCATTTTATGCTTTGGGTTTGTCCCTGATTCGTGAGGGAAGATGTTGAAAGCAGTGGAGGCAGGGCTTGGGGATGGTTCAGTGTTGGCTCTTTTAGCTATATCAGTAGAAATAGACTGTGTAGAGTGGCAGTTTTGTGGTGTTGGGTTGGTAATCAAAAGTTGTCTGTAGAATCTAGGGAAATAGACTTACTATGTTATAATAGGGGAGTCTGTAGTTAAAATAACCCTGATACTGTTGTTGTAAGAGGGAGTACAAGGGGACTGAAGGTTGTAGCAAGTTTAAAACTTAATTGGAGAAATTAGAATATATTTACTTCTGCTGCAGTGGGAGGGGTTCAAAGCAACCAAAGGTAAGAAACAGTGGGCCTGATTCCAAAAGACCTGCTCTTTGTGTGAGTGTCCACTTACAATGAGAGCAGGCCTTTTGGAATCTGGCCTCCGGTTGTATATAGATTGGCCTTACACCAAAGTAAGTCACTTGCACTGAGATCAGGTTTTTCAGTCAGGTCAGACTTGCAGTGAGATCAACTCTTTTGGAATCTGGGCCAGTAAGTTTAAAATTTAATTTGAAGGAAAAATATTAAGTAACAGGAGAGTGAAACATCATTACACGCCTGACTTTTGGTAAAAATAATGATGCTTGTCAGGCAACAATGACTTTTTTTTCCTTAAAAAGGTTTGTAATTGTATTACAAATATTCTGACATCCAAGATTTTTATTTTGTCTCTTTATTCACTTAAAATATTTACAATGCTTAAACCTAATCATTTTATATTATAAAATCAGTAAGAAATGGCAAACCTATCAGAAACAAGTACAAAATGTATAGTAAGAAGAAAAATATAAAAGGTGTATAATAAATTAAATTTTTTATGTAAAATGTTAATGTACTGAATGTAGAAAAAGTCCAACTGCCAGAGGAGTTGCAGTAGACTAAAGAGATGGTAATGCAGAAATCTCGCAAAGGAAGACTCTAATCTGCGCAACCCTAATTGGGGATGGCAGCTTCTTACAAGAGGATTGGAGCAAGGTAAGCAGAAGAGATCCAATCAGATGTATCCAACCAGGCATTCCAAGCTAGCAACAGGAGCCACTGCTGCATTTCCTCCCCTGATAACTTGAGCAACCTAACCTGGGCATAGCAGATCAACAGCTCTTTTAGATATTGCTCTGTAGGGCAAGGTAAGTGATAGCTACACCTATCACTGTAAGTTACATTACTTACAGTGCTCAAATCATGAGAACTGGACACAGATTCCAACTAGTTTTTTCCATATGATCCCAAAGGACGGAGCGCAGGAGCATTATCTGACTGGACAGGGACTTGTACCAACATTGCTTTGGCCTTTGCTGGATTGAGTTTGAAACGGTTGTGAGTCATTTAATCAAGGATGTTTGCAAACTGTCTTCTAAAGGTGAGAAGCTCAACACATTGGACAAAAGGAGAAATGTAACTGAGTCCTAATAAATACCAGTCCTTGCAATAACCTCTTTAAGCAGAAATCATTTCACAGTGAACAGCAAGGGAGTTAAAACTGAGCCCTGTGGCACACCGCAAGTCACCAAATGAGAAAGTGAAGAGTTTACACTGGACTTTCTTCACTCACTGACATTGCCCCAAGAGTTAAGTGGCAAACCATTCAAGAAAAGAACCTAATGACCAGCAATGTACAGGCAAGTGATTGATTAGGATCTCTTAGTCCACACTATCAAATACTACCAAGAAATCCAGTAGAATTGACATAGGATATTGGTATTAATTTGTTGCCATTGGGAGATCATTAACCACTTGAATGAATGTTTCTAAAAAGTTGTAACTACAGCTTTGTAAAAGACCAGCTTCCCATTCACCTTGCTAGTAAATGGAAGATTTGAGTCTCAAAGTAGTTTAGTAAATACAACAACGTGGTATGCAAATTAATGAACCAGGTAATCAGAATAATGTAAAAATAATCGTATTGCTTTGTTACTAAAATACAAGTGGAGAAATTCACAGTTGAAACATGTTGTACTGTAAACCTGTTCTGAAGCTTAGAGATGACCTAATTAAATACAGTGACATTCTGCATACAAAGTCAAAATACAGGGAAGAAACTTAGTCTCCCTTTGGATATAAGTAAACCATTTTATTATTTTAAGTAGCTTAGTATAGTATAACATTATAATTTCAGAGAGCAATCTGTATTAACATACAGTTAGTTGGCAAATTGCCCATTAATAACATTTTTCTAAGAAGAAAAGTCTGAGGAGGAATGCAGTTTGGTAACTTCTTGGTATGTTACATTTCGCATAATGGCACTGGATCATATGATAAGTACAGATGGAGAAAAGGTTTATTTAATAACTTCAAAAGTATATTTATGACTATTTTTGCATAAAATTATGGCTCTTAAAATGCTAAATATTTGAGAATATTTAAAATAAGTTTCATGTTTTGTAGTAAATGCCAGAAAATCAAAACATTTTTATTACTAACAGAAATATTATATTTTAGGATATCCTGTAGTTGAAGAATGGAGATTATTGGAGTAATGTTTCATAAAACATAGTGGAAGGGAAAATACCAAATTATTCATGAATGTAGTACTGTCAGGTAAGCTATATGATAAAAACAAAATTCTGGTGTACTTTGCTGTGTATGTTTCACTGTCTAAGTCAGTATTTCCAATCTCAGTCTATGTGACTTCCTGTGATTTAGCTGCAGATACTTTAATTTTAGTTACTTTGAAACTGGATTTATTACTAATATATGTATACAAGAGATGCTGCAGCACTTTTTGAACTGCTTAGTTTTGGATGGATGTTTTTATGTCTGTTTCTACTGTGTATTTTTCAGGCTACCCTAAAAATGGTCCATTGAGATCAATGTTACGTTGGGGCGTGGCAGAACTATTTCTTTTTACTGGAAATTGATGGATTTTTAGTAATGGTATGTTCACAGTGCACTTATGTGTGGGTGTATACTCCCACACACACTTTCTGATGGATGCTTTCATGAGTGTAGTTTGTAATGTCTGGGAATTTGCATGTGATGATGAGGACTAGCCACCTGGTAGTGTGAAGTTTGACTCTAGTTGATTGTCACTGTTGAAGTGACCAACCCAAAAAAAAAGGGGGGGGGGTGGTTGTAGATGGATAGATTAGGGGTCAACTAAATGATTGCTGTTGATAATGTTTTTGATTGCTACTGTCTCTCTCTCTCTCTCTCTCTCTCTCTCTCACACACACACACACACACACACACACACACACACACACACACACACACACACAAGAACATGAGATATATAAGACGTAAAAATGCTCATACTCAATAATAAGATGTAAAGTGAGAAGGATAAAAATGATGGGTTGCTGTGTGTAAAACAGCCAAGATATTAGTTGTATCTTTTTGCTTTTCCCAGTTAGGGGTCGCCACAGTGGAACTCCGGTCTGCTAATGATTGGCAGTAGATTTTTATATACAGAGTTGCCAGCCCTGCTGTACAACCTTCAACGAAGGTACGCCCATTCACGCATGTCTCCACACACAAGACGCTTTACCTGAGAATCGAACAGGACAACGTCTTACTGTGAGGCGACAATGCTACCGCAGCACCACCACCGCAACAGCCGAGATATTAGTAAGTTTGTTAAATCTTCAATCAGATAACACCAGGAGATATTTTTTCTGTTATTACAGAACAATGAAAGTTAGGCTAGAATATTGTATTAAATTCAAAATGAATCTTTGAATACACAGTAATTTACCTTTTGTAAGCTTTAAAGAAATATAATTAAACTTAATACATTGGATATAGATGGAATTGTCTTATTTTTAAGATGTTCTGAATTTAACTTTGAATTTTCCTTTGTGCTATTATGGGATGAAATTCTTGAAAGTGATATTATGCACAAAGCAGTTATCCATATGACATGAATAATATGCTTAATATACATTTAGTATATGTAGAAAAAGAGAGAGAGCTTCAGTTTTATAATTATTTAATCAGAAATTAACCAGTTAATAAGCTGTTAAATAAAATTGGTGGGAGAGTTCACATTCTGTAATTGCGCTTGCTGTGTGCAGGTTGTTATGCAGTCCATATTTATGGTAAATAATTGCATGAAAGGTTTCCCCTACAAACTCGCCTGGACTGTCATTTGCTGACATTTGGGCAAGTACTCTTTGTAGGCAGGTGTTCAGCTGTGAGTTTACAGAATTGGCTGTATTGTAGTAGTTAAGAATTTTTAAAGGAAATGTGTCAGGTTCTTCAGCACCACCAAGTTATTGCATTTAGTGAATGATGCATATTTGAGTTTTAGCCATGTATGTTTCTTGTAAAGCTTGTGTTTCTTTTTGACGTGTTACTGAGGACTATAGATGGCAAATAATGACATATTTGAGTTTTAGACTTGGTGGCATTCAGGAAAAAGCATGATAATGAAAAGTGTGTTATTCTGGCAACTTTCTAAATATATGTGTATATTCGACTCTGATTTTGGTCCATTGTCCCCGATTATTTTTTCTCCTTGATTCTAGAGCTCAAAGGTTGAAATGTGTGTGTGGAGGGGGGATAGTTGCAGTGGGTTGAATATTGTATTTTGACAGCTGTGAGCTCATTGTGTAGCAGTTATGTATTTGTTCATTCATTTGAACCCAAACATACTTCTGAGGTGTGCAGTCAGTTATACTAATATAGGGTTACCACCTGCCCCTCTTTGGGCAGCTGTGTCCCGTGGAAAAAAAAAACTAAAAAATGGTAAATCTACTGAGATTTTAGGACAAAAATTATTTCATAAGTTTTCTGCAATAGTTGCATAAAACAGTTATATTGTATCTGAAACACCTAAATGTTATATGAAATAGCATAAACAACTGAAATGCTGCAATAAGCATTTATTTGGTCAAAAAAGTGAAGTTCTGACCTTTGCATTGGCTGTGAGTATGTTTTGCCCTGCAAAACCTCACATTTCTACAAAAAATGTCCCACTTTGGGCATTTGAAAAGGTGGCAACCATATACCAATGACTTATTGGTCGCATCTGGGCTAGCATGCATGTATATTGCGTGTGTGTGTGTGTGTGTGTGTGTGTGTGTGTGTGTGTGTGTGTGTGTGTGTGTGTGTGTGTGTGTGTGTATATGTATATATAAGAATCACATTTATTGGCCAAGTATGCATGCATACAAGGAATTTGACTCTGGTTTCGGTGACTCTCCAAGTATGAATTATATAACTGACATACATGCAAGTATTAAGAACAAGACAAAAAATAAATATATACACATACACACACACATATACTTATATATACATATATATATATATATATATATATATATATATATATATATATGCACACACGATACAAGGTGCAAAGTGCAACTCGGTGTAAGTAATACTAAAATAAACTCTGAAAGAAACAACTGTTAATATGTAAACAATACTGCAGAATACTCAGAGACTTGGGAAAAAGAATACCCCAGCCTAATAAACTGAGTTAACTGAAGTTAACTCAAGTTAATTGAACTTGACAGCCTGTGGAAAAAAAAACTGTTCTTGTATCTGCTTGTTTTGGTATGTATTAATCTATAAGGCCTGGCTGATGGTAATAGTTCAAAATGATGGCCTGGATTTGAAGGGTCAGTGATGATTCTCCCTGCCCTTTTCATGACTCTGGAATAGTACAGGTCCTGTAAGGACAGCAAACTAGCACCAATGATATTTTCACCAGACCTGACTGTTCCATGTAACCTGTTTTTGTCATGAATTGACAGAGATCCAAACCACACTTACGGATGAGGTGAGAACAGACTCTATTACTGCTGTATAAAACTGAATCAACAGTTCCTGAGGGAGGTTTAACTTCCTCAGCTGTCACAGAAAGTACATTTGCTGTTGTGCCTTTTTTGTGATGGACCCTACATCGGTCTCCCACTACAAGTCCCAGGAGGTTATAGATCTCAAAAACTTGAAGGATTCCACAACTGACACAGCAGTATTGAATATAAAGAGGGGGGATTATATTGTAGTACCACTCCAAAAGTCCACTGTCATCTCCACAGTTTTACGAGTGTTCAGTTCCAGATTATTCTGACTACACCGAAGGGTTAGCTGCTTAACCTCCCTCTGTATGCAGACTCCTCGCCATTCCTGATGAGCCTGATGATAGTTGTATCATCTGCATATTTAATAATTTTTACAGAGGGGTCCTTAGAGGTGCAGTCATTTAGTGTAGAGGGAGACTAGAACACATCCCTGGGGGGCACCTTTATTGATCGTGTGATAGCTAGATGTAAATTTCCCCAGTTTCACCTGCTGTTTCCTATTGGTTAGAAAATTCGTGATCCATTGACAGGTGGAAGCAGGAATGAAAATCTGGGAGAGTTTCAAATGAAGAAGTTCTGGAATTATTGTATTAAATGCAGAGCTGAAGTCCACAAACAGAATCCTTGTATATGCGCATATATATGTGTGTGTGTATGCATATGTATGTATATGTGTGTATAATAAATATATATATATATATATATATATATCTATATATATATATCTATATATATATATATATATATATATATATTCAGTTATGCCTGTTTTTAGCAGAATGTCTCTGATTTTGCCTCATGCCTCATAATTTGGCCTGTTCCTCATAATGTTTGTATTTTTTTTCTAGAAAATCATTGAGAACTGCAGTTACTAAATAATGACCAACTTATAACAACAGGAAAAGCAGGATAATGCAAAAGCATGTTCTAACAACTTTTTAAGTATACAAGGGCACACACAGGACTGTATCTTCTTGGCTCACTTCTGCCCCTTATTTTGGTCCTTTGTCATTATGTTTTAAGTTTTCTACTTGATTCTTGAACTAAGAGGTTGAGAGGTATGGAGAAGTGCACTGCATTGCACACTGTATTCTGACAACAGTCAGCAGAGGAGATATACTCCTTTCTGGCAGTTATTTGTATATGTAGTCATTCATTTCTTATGAATTAAAGTTCTAAGGTTTATATTCAATCATGCAAGTCTCTGTAGTTGATGGGGTATGGTGGTTGGCTGTGATGAAAATGATTTTGTGTGCGAGAGAATAGATTACAGTGTAGGTAAAAGTCGCAGGTTGGTCTTAATTTTTCTTCACTTTTCATCACAAGTGTCCGCATTCTTCACAGTGACTGTGATGATTTGAGCAGGGTGAGTGTGATTGCACCTTATCATTGTGTGCAGTGGGGGGGGGGGTTGTTGTTTCACAGTGCTTGGTTCTCTGGTTGAGTTTTTGGCCATGATTTCTTCCAGGTGTAGTCTGAAGGTGTTTCCTGTTTTTTTTGTAGAATTTGTCTAGGTGCTCTGGATTCCTCCTCCAGAACATCTGTTGTATAATATATGCCTCTGGCCATTTGTGCTTTTACTTTTGTCCCAGTCTTAGTACCAGATTGGTACATAATTGTTTTGTTGAGGGCTAAGGAGGCAGGTACTATTCCCAGATTGGATTTATAGACCCTTGCGGGCATTTGGTCTTTGTTTATTGGGAACTGCTGATGTTATGTTGTCCTATCTCACCTTCATTCTTGCTGGTTGGTTGGGTTCGGAACTGAGCTTCCACTGGCTTGAGGCTATACCCTATCCCATGATGCACAGGGAAGATTACCCAGATCTCGTTTGCCGCTCAAGCAGATTGGGTGTCTTCTGGCTGGCTCTTGGTTAAGTCGATAATTTAAATACTTTTCTGTTGTTCTATAATAATGCTTTACAAGCTATTTTGGATAGTTAAACTAGTGTCAATCCTTACCACATTGAACAGGTTGGGTTGATGTTCTTCATCTCACATTGCTGCAGTCCTTACATATGGGTAGTCCGCTGTCCTCGGTCGGCCCGAATACCAAAGTATTAGGCTGACGTCGGTCAAGGCGCTTAAAACTGACATCAGGACGTCAGGGTACAAAAGCGCATGACCGATGTCATATCCTCAGTCTTTTTTGCCGCATGGTCCGATGCAGAAGCAGCGTTGCAAGTGCCGTTCGGCGTTCTGAAATTTTTCGAGTTCGGAGTTTCAGACCGAATCCAAGTTGGCTAAGTACCCCGTTGGGGAATATTTTGGTTTTTTCTTGCCTCAGTGTATTACCGGATGTCAGAAAAAGTGAATAATTGTATTTCTTGTGGGAAACAGATACCGCATAGGAATTATCATTCTTTGTGCATTCCTTGTTTGGGGCCTGAGCACGACGTAGTTGGGTGTCGCTTTTGTGCTAGGTTCAATAAGCGCACTATTAAGCGAAGGTTAGATTGTGCTAGGCTGGTCTTGATGGCGGTGCAATTATAATATGCCGTCGGATACTCCGACGCCCGCTTCCACGAAGAAGTGCAAAGACAAAACGGTTAAACCCAGGCAAGATGAGTCGTCCGTTCCGGACGCCGGTTCTTTAGAGGCTTCAGTGGAACCGGTGATTCCGATGGAGGCTTCTCTGGAGTCTCAGGGGGAGACTTTGATTTTGCAGGATGTGGCCTCTCACGAGGTAGGTCAGGCTGAAGGGGCTTCTCAGGTTTCTGTACTCCCCTCCCTTCCCAGGGTGGTTAGACCCTCTCCTTCTGTTTCCAAGGCTTCTTCCAGAGGCAGGCCAGGTTTAGCTTCTGTTGGTGTCAGTCCTAGTTCAGCAGGGTCTGTGCCTAAGAAGCACATGCTTAAAATGGCAGAAGATTTGATTACTCTGATTAGAGGTTCTTTGCCCCCTCCTGATAAGAGGCCTAGGGTGGAGCCAGAGTTGGAAAGTTTTGAACAGGCTTGGATGTTTCTGAGTCTTGCTGAAGACTTGCAGGAGTTCACTCCTTATTCTGATTCTGATGCAGAAGATTCCACTCCTTCTGCTTCTCCTCCAGAGGATTTTTCTTTTTCAGAGACTCTTCATTCTATGAGGGAACATTTTAAGTGGGAAGGTCAGGACTTCTCTGATTCACGGAAAAGGCTTAGGGAATTTTTGTTTTTACCTCAACATAGGCCCTTAGCTATACCCCCTGTTCTGGATGTTGTGCAAGATGTATTTTCAGAGGCTTCACTTAATCCTGATTCTCTGCCTCCTGCGCCTGTTAAACCAGATAGGTATTACAGGGTGCCTGAGGCTCATAAATATCTCTATAAGAGTCCTAGGGCGGACCCAGAAACTATTAGTCAGGGACCTAAGGGTGTCAAGGCCTCTGTTGTAAAGAATCCGGTTCCTCTAGATAAAGAGGCCAGAGCTTTGGATAGATGGGGAAAGAAGGTCTACACATCCTCTACCTTAGCAATGAGGGCTTTGAATTGCCAGTTTCGTATGTTGAAATATCAAAATTTTATTCTTTCACAATTGAAATCTAAGGTGGATGCTCTGGCAGAAGGCATTGACTGTAAAGAATTACAAGATTTGGTGCATGTCTCTGAACAGGTGGGTAAGCATTCTTTACAGTGTGGTTTTGATGCTTTGCAGGCCTCTTCTAGGGTGGCTGCCACTGGTTCAGTTCTTCGCAGGCACGCCTGGCTTAAGGATCAGAATTTATCTGACCATGTTAAGACAAGGATTTTGGATGCTCCTTTACAGTCTGAAGTTTTGTTTGGTCCCCCTGTGGAGTCAGTCTTGAAGAAATTGGAAGACAAGGCTAAGTCTATGCAGACTGTTAAAGATTTTTTGCAAGTTCAGCCTCCAAAGTTTAGTAGAAATTGGCCTGCTAAGGGGTGGACGTATCCTTCTTCTGATTCTCAGTCTAGGGGTAGATCTAGACGTGGTAGGGGCAGAGCTCAGAGTTCCTTCAGACCTAGAACATGGAGTTCACCTGCACAGTCCTCGAGTGAGGGCAGGGGCCAGTCCTTTCGTAAACGGGCCCAATTACCTACTTTTTCAGCTGCCAGATCCTTCTTGCCTGGCAGCACCTTTGGGAGGACGGTTGGCACTCTTCAAGGAAAATTGGATTTTAATTACCCAAGACAAATGGGTATTGGATATCATACACCAAGGTTACAAGTTTTATTTCCATACTTTACCTCCTTTCAAAGGCATGCCAGACGTTCCCCCTCAGCAAAGACTAGAGGCTCACAAACAGATTTCTCTACTACTTCAAATAGGAGCTATACAACCGGTCCCTCTGCCAGAAGTGGGCCTGGGATTTTATTCTCGTCTGTTTCTAGTACCAAAGAAAGGGAACACGTGGAGACCAATTTTGGATTTATCTATCCTCAACACATATCTGGACATTCCCAAGTTCAAAATGTTGACGTTACAACAGCTTTTACCTCTGCTGGGCAAAGATCACTGGATGGTGACTCTGGATCTCAAGGAGGCTTACCTTCATGTTCCTATCAGGCCCAGTTGCAGGAAGTATCTGCATTTTCGGGCTGGGACTTTTCATTATCAGTTCTCTGCATTGCCCTTTGGCTTATCTACTGCGCCCAGAGTGTTCACAAAGGTTCTGGCTCCAGTGGTAGCTTTCTTCAGGCTAAGAGGAATACAAATCTATCCTTATTTGGATGATTGCCTGATTCTGGCTCAAGGAAAGGACGAACTTCTTCATCATTTACTGTATGTGATGGCAGTGTTAAGATGCCTAGGGTATTCTGTGAACGAAATAAAGTCCAGTCTAGTACCCTCTCAGGACATGTGCTTTCTGGGTGTGAGACTGAATACAGCATCCCAGATGGCCTTTTTGACCCCGGACAAACAAAAGAATCTTTCTCTTTACTTCCATCAATTGTCTCGTCAGTCCAGGCTGACTGCAAGGACAGTCCTTCAAGCCTTGGGGTTCATGGCATCTTGTATTCTGGTACTTCCCAATGCCAAACTGCATATGAGGAAGCTACAATGGTATCTCAAAAATGTATGGACGCAACACTGCCAAGATATGGACACTGTCATTCAGATAATCCCTTGCATTCAAAAGGAATTTTTGTGGTGGTCTCAGGAATGTCACCTAAACAAGGGACTCTCTGTGACCCGACCAGAGGCGAGTCAGATTCTAACGACAGATGCCTCAGTCAAAGCTTGGGGAGCTCATCTAAATGGAAAATGGGTACAAGACACGTGGCCTGCCAGACTTCAACATTTACATATCAACTTGAAGGAGATGTTAGCAGTCCAATTTGCATTGATAGCTTTCAAGGATTTACTTCTTCCAGGGCAGGTGTTGATTCAAACAGACAACACAACTGTCATGTGGTACATCAACAAGCAAGGGGGGACACATTCATACCCTTTATGCAAACAAGCAATGATTTTGTGGGAGACTGCTCTCAGTTTACAGCTAAATCTTCAGGCAAGGTTTCTGCCGGGAACACAAAACTCCTTAGCAGATGTGTTGAGCAGACAAATTATGGATCCCCACGAGTGGAAATTGGATCCTCATGTATTTCAAAAATTGACAGTGTTATGGGGAACTCCAGACATAGATCTGTTCGCTTCTCCACTAAATTACCAGCTGCCAAAGTTTTGCACAAAAAGGTTTCATCCCACAGCTTGGAAAGTGGATGCTCTCTCATTCAATTGGAGCAATCTTCACGTGTATGCTTTTCCACCACTGCCTCTCCTCCCAAAGGTACTCCTGAAGGTCAGACAGGACAAGCCAACCATGATTTTAATAGCTCCGGATTGGCCTCGACAGCACTGGTACCCCTTACTGAGAAGTCTGGTACGGGAGCCTCCATGGCCTTTGCCTTCGATTCCACACCTGCTGTCTCAGGAGAACAGTCATTTACTCAATGTCAAACTTCACTCTCTGCATCTAACAGCCTGGCATATTCTGTTTTAAACCCTGGAGGGTCTCAGCTTCCACAACAAGTTTTGAATGTTATTTTGGAGGCCAGAAGGCCTAGTACAAGGAAAGTTTACGCAGATAAATGGAGGAGATTTTAATTTGGAGTACAGCAAAGGACTTTGATGTTTCTAAACCTAATTTAAGTGTTGCTCTTCAATACCTTACTGAGTTATTGGACAAAGGTTTGTCCTTCTCCTCTATAAAGGTTCATGCTGCAGCAATTTCTGCTCACTATGACTGTGACCCACCATTGTTTTCTCATCCTTTGTTTAAGCAATTCCTTAGAGGGGCAAAGAATATAAGACCCCCACGTAGAGCTCCTACTCCTGCTTGGGATCTCAATTTTGTGTTGGAGAAACTCACTCTACAACCTTTTGAGCCTGCAGCGACTGCCGAGTTGAAATATTTATCATGGAAGACTGCTTTTTTGTTGGCCATTACCTCTGCGAGAAGGGTTTCTGAATTACAGGCCCTTATGGCGGTTGAGCCTTTCTTAATTTTCCACAAGGATAGGGTGTCTTTGCGTACTAACCCTTCCTTTATGCCTAAAGTGGTTTCTAGTGTGGCTTTAAACCAAACTATTCATTTGCCTACTTTTTATGCAAACCCCCAAAATAAAGGGAGAAGATTTTGCACACTTTGGATATACACAGACAGTTGCGATATTATTTGAGCAGAACTAAAGGGTTCAGGCAGTCTCAGCAGTTGTTTGTTTCATTTGCTTTGGGTTCTCAGGGCAAACCTGTTTCAAAACAAACTATTTCTAAGTGGATTGGTTTTTGTATTGCTTTCTGTTATTCCCATCATGGTAAGGAGATTCCAGCTGGGATTAGGCCTCATTCCACTAGGGCTACTGCCACTTCTACAGCTTTTTAAGGGGTGGCTACTAAAGATATTTTGGAGGCAGCTACTTGGAGTTCAGTGCATACTTTCTCTAAGCATTACCACCTTCCACTTTACTCTAAATCTAGGGCTGGATTTGCCACTGCAATTTTACAGGGCATTTTGGCAGCTCCTAATGCTTTATAGTTTTGCCATCCTCCCTTACCTCTGCTTTGGGATTCTACCCATATGTAAGGACTGCAGCAATGTGAGATGAAGAACATAGTACAGTTTTGTACCTACCATAAATGTAGATGTTCGAAGATCCACATTGCTGCAGTCCAATTTACCCTCCCTCCTTCCCCTCTGTAGTTAGAGGTGGTTGTGTGGTTTGGGTTGTAAATATTGTAAATATGGTTAGTGCAGGGGTGGTTGGTTGTTTTTTGCTGTTTTTTGGCTTTGGCCTTTCTTGTTAGGGCCTTCTGACATCTGGGGCAAGAAAAGACTGAGGATATGACGTCGGTCATGCGCTTTTGTACCCTGACGTCCTGATGTCAGTTTTAAGCGCCTTGACCGATGTCAGCCTGATACTTTGGTATTCGGGCCGACCGAGGACAGCGGACTACCCATATGTAAGGACTGCAGCAATGTGGATCTTCGAACATCTACATTTATGGTAGGTACAAAACTGTACTTTTTGTGCTACTCCTTTTGCTTTGGCCGTCGTCATCTCGTTGTGTGTCGTACCCCTATCCCCAAACTCATTTTTAGTTAGAGAGCTTTCCCTTACACCCTAGAGGCTCATTTAAGTTTGAGGGCTAGCAGCCTGTTTAACTTAGAGGGCCGTTTCCCTCGCCTGCCTTCCCTTTCTTGGCAGGAGGAGTCTCCGTTAATCTCCTCTTGGTGTGTTGTGTTAAAAAAAAAAGAGAGAGAGAAAAGGATCCTTTGTTTCTGCAGCTTTTCAAGTTAGTGTGATTGGTAGTTAAGCTTCTTTTAAGCATTTTTTTTTCTGCAGTTAGTATATAACCCTTGTATGATATTTTTTTCTTTTTGGCTTGGGGCAGTTATACTTTATGGGGTAACAAAGTGTTATTTACAGCTGTTAGATATATTTTCTTTAGCTATTTGCTGTTGTTCATAGTCATGTCGAAAGATCGTAAAGAGCATAAGCAGTCTGGGTTTAAGAAGTGCGACCAGTGTAGCCAGAAAATGTCTGTCATGGATGGGCAGAACAGTTGTGTTTATTGCCTGGGTGCTCTCCATCTCCATCTACATTCTGTCATGCCTTTAGCAGCAGAGTGGTGTTAGAATGAAACATAAGCTGATCGTTCAGGGTTTGTTGAAGATCCATTTTGCAGAGGCCCTGGAAGGGTCGCAGAGCTCCAAACATACCACTGGTTCCCCTTCTTCTTCTAAATTAGAGAAGGTGGAAAAGAGATCCTTAGTCTCGGATCCAGCTACAGAACCTCCCAAGAAAGTTGCCAAACTGACAGTGTTGGAACCAAGGACTCTTGCCTCCGAGAAGTCTGTGTCTTCGGCTCCTTCAAGAACTACTGAACCGATAGAGCTTCAGGTTAGGAGTCTGTCACCAGTGTTGGAGTCGATTTCTCCTACCCTGAGATCCCCACTCTTGGAAAGAGTGAGGTCACCTTCCTTGTCCTCCCTTTCGTCCAGGAGGCTATCAGATGATGACGTAGAGCAGGTGTTGAGGAGACTCCTTCACACTCTGGCGCTGCCCAAAATTCTGTTGATTCTGACCCATAAGGAACCGGAGCTGATTAAGGCACCAATCCCCTGCTTCGATTCCTCCTCCAACCTTGTCAGTGGCTTCGGAGCCAGAGGGCTTAAGGCCGATAGTAGTGGAAACATTGGAACAAAGACCTACTACAGGCTGTTCGATCTGACATCTGCTCTGATGTCCTCGCTTCCTTTGGGTTATGGGAGTCTGGGAGCCAACACTCTCCCTTCGGGTCTGGGGAGGGGAGTTGAGTCGGACAGCTGTCCGAGCCAGCTCTACCTCTCGGGGCCTTGGTGAGGTTGAGCTCTGCTCCCACATCGGCTTCGGAGCCAACCACTCAGTTTCGGGGCCAGTCTCTTGGTTCTTCGGAGCCAGGGACCACCTCAGAGCAGAGTGAGGGGGCTTTACAGCTGATGGAGAGAGTGCTGTAACCACCGATGGCTCCACTCTCGGGCCTGAGCACTCTTCCCCCAAAAGTGCCTCTGTTGGTCTCTACACCATCCCTCCCCTCCAAGCGTAGAGACCTTGAGCCCCAGGAAGCCCCTGTGGGTGAGACGGTCTCTTCTGAAACTTCCCCAAAGTACCCCTCAGAGGAAGTCCCTCGGAAGAGATTGTGTAAAAGGAAGCACATAGACTCCCCTAATGAGTCTATCACTACAGATACTGAGCTGGATGATTCTGAAGAATCCCCACGGTCCTCCTCAGAAGATGTCTCCTTTGCAGACATTCTGGAGATCCTTAAGCAGAGGGGTGGCTGGTAGCCCACCAATTCTTCGGAGGATGAGTCGGTATACCTGGAAGCTTTTGGGTCTTGCCCTTCTGCCTCTTGGGTGTCTCCACCTATTGACCAATTAATGGACGTGATTGCTCAGAAGGTGTGGGGCTCCCCAGATGCAGTGGTGGAGCCTGTTCCAAGGAGGCCAAACAAATTCATTACAGTACCATCAGGCAGAGAGTTCTTAACTAAAGGGGTTCCAGTAGATGCAATGGTGGTGGCGGCAGCCACTAAAAAGGAGTTGTCAGAGACCTCCACATGTGTTCATCCTCCGAATAAAGATTCTTGCAAGATGGACAGACATGGCATGCGTACTTTTTCTTCAGCGGCTTTTACACTTCACTATCTGAATTACTTGACACATTTTACGATACTTCAAAAGGATCTCCTGAAGGACCTAGGAGATACCCTCAAGAGTACTTTAGCTGCTTGGGTGTCTGAAAATGTTTCCTCTCAGCTCTCCACCCTAAACTCTGTGATCAACTCTTCTATGCGACTGATTTCATATGCAGCCGATGGAGCGGGCCGGGCAGCAGCTACAAGAATTTCCTTAAGGAGGCATTCCTGGATGTGTCTGTCACTTTGCTGAACCCTTTAAGTCTTCCTTCACGAATGCCCCTTTTGATGGGTCTTCATTGTTTGGGTCCAAAGTTAGAGACCTTGACCAGGTGCGAACAGGAGGGAAAGACTCTGTCTGCCGTTGGGGGCTGTTTTTCCATGCCCACCAGACCTTATCCCAAAGTCAGAGGGCAGGTAAAATGTGTTTCTGCAAATCCCAAAGAGTGTTTCCCGATGCATGTGGTGACTCTTCTCCCAGAGGTAGAGAGGGAAGTAACAATGGAAGATGCCGCCCTCGTGGCAGAGGGGGTCCGCAGAATTAAGGTGGCCTCCGGGAGGCCTTTTCAGTGCTCCGGAGTGGAAAATCATCTGTCCATCTCTAGAGGCAGTCGGGGGAAGCTTATTGTTGTACCCAAGTGCCTGGCTAGGGATCACACAAGACAAATGGGTACATATGATCATATCCAGAGGTTATTATATACCCTTTTCCACTCCCTCCTTGGAAAACTGATCTGTCCCAGATATTCCACCCAGTCAAAGGGACCAAGCAACAACAGAAGTTGCTAGAAAAAAAAAAGAGTCATCCAAAAAGTCCCCGCAGACCAACTAGGATCCGGAACTTACTCAAGGTTCTTTTTAGTTCCAAAAAAGACAGGGGACTGGAGACCTGTCTTGGATCTCAGCAGATTAAACAAATCTATCAAGAAATCAAAGTTCCGGATAGTAACACATTGCAGTCAGTCCTCTCCTTTCTGGGGAAAGACGATTGGATGTGCTCAATAGATCTCCAGGATGCGTATTACCACATAAAAATGGACAGGCAGTCCAGGAAACACTTACGCTTTTGGCTGGGAGCCAGTCCATTACCAGTTTTGAGCTCTGCCCTTTGGTCTCGCTATAGCCCCCAGAGGGTTCACCAAATGCATGGCAGTAGTTATGGTCACTTGAGATGCGTAGGATTCAGAGTGTTTCTATACCTGGAGGACTGGCTCCTGACTGCCACTACCAAGTGTCTACTAGAACAAGTAAGGGAAGAAAGCATACATATCTGTACCAAGCTAGGCATTACAATAAATTTCAAAAAATCTGCCTTGTTGCCTTCACAGCATCTTTATTTTTTTTAGGTGCAGAATTAGACTCAAAAGAAATGATGGCAAGGCTAACACCTGAAAGAGTTCAGTCCCTACATTGTCAAATCAGGAACTTACTATCCAAAAGGAAAGTTCAAGTAAAGACTGTCTTGCAGGTTCTGGGCACCATGGCAACTGCTTTCATGCTAGTACCACTAGTGAGGTTACACATGCGAATCCTTCATTGGCTTCTTTTATCCCAGTGGTCTATACAGGATCTGCCTCTTATCGCACAAGATTATTACAGATTTGTGCAGAATGGATCTCCGTTGGTGGCTTCATATGACTCGGTTGTCCACAGAATGCCCTTTCGTTTTTCCACAGCCTACTGCCACGCTGACCATGGACGCTTCTGAGATGGGGGGGGGGGGGGGCATTATCTGAGAAAGACTATCCAAGGCATCTGGCAAGAGTACAAGGACCATTTTAATATCAATGTCCTAGAGATGAGTGGTGTTCTACATGTGAGCACTCCAGGACTCTCTGCCAGTAGGAACTATTGCAATCCAGACAGACAACATCAGTGGTGTGGTATATAAACAAACAAGGAGGAACTAAATCTTACCCCCTATGTCGAGAGGCTCAATGAGTATGGCAATGGGGCAGCCTCTTCTCATTGTTATCTGACTGCAATGCACATTGTGGGGAAATCCAACGTGATAGTGGACAAACTCAGCAGAGCTATTCTGATGCCCAATGAGTTGTCCCTGAAACAAGAGGTTGCGGATAGGATTTTCCACCAATGGGGCCAGCCTTGCTGCGACCTATTCTCTACGTCCATGAATGCCAAGTGCAGCAACTACTTTGCCCTGTTTCCCCCACCGGGGAAGTCATACAGGGATGAGGTCATTCACGATTGGCCCCCGGGACTACTTTACGCCTTCCCTCCCTTTCCCGTTAATACTGAAAGTCCTTTCAGAAAGCCAACATGTTGAGAAACACCTTGATTCTCATAGCACTGTACTGGCCTCAACAGATTTGGTTCCTCTTTCTCAGGTCCCATCTCCAGTTCCACAAATAGCCAAGCTCCATGACATCTCCTCTGCAGTTAAACACATTTTGATTTCTTCGCATTAACCATCTACTAGGAAACTTTACTCTAGCAAATAGAAAAGTTTCTGTCACTGGGCCTACAAAAACAATATGGACCCCTTTTCAGCTCCCATTTCAGCAGTGCTAGAATTTCTCGTTAAACTCTTTAATGAGGGTGCAGCTGCAGCTACAATCAGGGTGCAGCTGCAGCTACAATCAGGGTACAGCTAACTGCTATTTCTAACTTTCACAATGGGGAAAAGGGTCTGAAAATCTTTGTAAGGCCTTTCTAAAAGGGACGTTACTGCTAAGACATCCAGTCAGAGAGCCCCCAGCACCATGGGATCTGAACTTGGTTCTGTCCTCCTTAAACCCCCCCCCCCCCTTTGAACCGGCGTCATCATGCGATTGAAATTTTTGTCATGGAAGACACTTTTCTTGGTGGCCATTACATCCGCTAGTCGGGTATCTGAACTCCAAGCTTTATCTGTGCATCCTCCCTACATTATTTTTCACAAAGAAAGGTCTCCTTACATACTAACCCTTCCTTCCTTCTGAAAGGGTGCTTGGAAGCCAATCTAAACTAGTCTGTTGATCTGACCGTTGTTGTATCTTTTGGATTTTCCTGGTTAGGGGTCGCCACAGCGGAACTCCGGTCCGCTAATGATTGGCAGTAGATTTTTACGTACCGACTTGCCAGGCCTGACGCACAACCTTCAACGAAGGTACGCCCATTCATGCATGTCTCCACACAGAAGACGCTTTAGCTGAGAATCAAACAGGACAACGTCTTACTGTGAGGCGACCGCTACCGCAGCACCACCACCGCAACTCTGTGTTGAACTGCCACTGTTCTTACCAAATTATGGCAACAAGCCAGAATACAAACTACACCAATTAGATGTGCACAGACAGTTGCGCTTCTATATGCATAGAACGAAAGACCTTAGAAAATTGGATCAATTATTTGTGTCCTTTTCAAAAATCAGGAGAGGATTGTCAGTTTCTAAAGTAATGCTCTCAAAATGGCTTACTTCGTGGCGTATTTCGTTCACGTACAGTTCACAAAACAGGCAGTTACCAGGCAAGGTGAAGGGCCATTCTACAAGAGCTGTTGCTGCATCTTCTGCAATCCAGGCCAGACTCCCACTGGATTTGATTTGTGCAGCGGCCACATGGGTAAAGCCTCATACTTTTATCACTCATTACAAGGTGGACTTGGCCTCCTGGAACAGGGCTTCCTTTGGTTCCACTGTTCTGAAGAGTTTGTTCCCTTGAGCCACCCAACAAAGAAGGTACAAGGGATACTGTCCCAACTAGCAAGAATGAAGGCGAGATAGGATAACATAACATAAAGAAGTTGTGTACTCACCATAATGTTTTGTGTTTGTTGTCCATAATCTCGCCTTCATTCTTGAGTCCCACCCTCCTTTCCCCTCCTGGAGGATCGGGGTGGGTAATTTCCTTTATCTACATTGGATTATGGAGTCTCTGTTTCCCCCTCCTTTCTTTCATACTTCTAGTGTTTACTGTTATTTGGAATTATGCTTTTTCTTGCAAACAAGATCTGGGTAGTCTTCCCTGTGCATCATGGGGTAGGGTATAACCTCAAGCCAGTGGAAGCTCTCAAGCTTTTGAATAAGGCCGAGTCGGAACAGATGCTCAGTTCCGAACCCAACCAACCAGCAAGAATGAAGGCGAGATTATGGACAACAAACATGGAACATTATGGTGAGTACATAACTTCTTTTTTTGTTAGCTTTGAACATTTAGTTTTGGGTACAATTTATTTTCCTTCGAAAGAAAAAAATAACATTGAATTACTTTCCTTATTCATGATTTTTATTTCGGCTGTTGTAATAGATAAAAATAAATAAATAAATAAAATAAAAACCACTTTGCTGTGCACCTCAGAACATCTAGAACTCCAGGACTTCTCGGGGCCTAACAGTGCCCAGGCTCCTGGCTTTGTACAGTTGCTTCCTCCATACTTAGTGCAGTGGTGTTTTGGTGAGTTAAGATTTGTTAAAAGGTTGGAGGAAAAAGGTAAAAAAACAAGATTAAATATGGAAATATACGAAATAAGTTATCTGTTTTAGTGGTGTAAGAACAGGTTGAGGAAAAACCGAGGAAAAGCACTGGGAAGGTGCAGGTGGGGCTGTTGTGCATTGGGGGCCCACAGAGTCCTTTGTTTAGGGCTCCATTTCACCTAATGCTGGCCTTGTTAGTTGCAGTTGTACGTCTAACGTGACAAACTGTTTGCGGATGAAAGTGAATAGCCCATCTGTTTGTTCACAAGAGATGGTCATTGACCTGCCATAATACTCACTCCATTCTAATTAGCCTGAACCATTCATTTGCTTCCTGCAGCCCCCCCCCCCCTTTACTTTGAAGCTGCCAGCGGTCACTGCTTGAGTACTGGAGGAGCTGGATAGAGGAGGATAAGAGATGAGTGGCTTATAACTGCCCAATCTGGTCTGTCGAAATACCGATAAGCCACAGTATTGAACATTGGAGTATTAACGTTCAAAACATTGAATGGCATTTCTTGGGTTTGGGTATAGGTATATATTATATGTGGGGGTACAGGGTTCTTGCCCCCTACAAAAACACTGTTTTTACTGATGTAGAAGAAAGGCCAATTTGATGATGCAAGTGTTGATATTCCAATGTTGGATATTATGGTCTGTCAGTATTTTGACATAGAACCCTTGCCAGTCACGGGGATGGAAGTGATTATGGACAGTTGCGTGATAATATAAGCCATTACCAGAAAATAAGTGAGGATGGAGGTATCTGTGAATTGAAAGAGAGCATACATGAGATCTGGGAGGGTGTAGGAGGTTTTCTGCCATGACATAGATGCCCATGTCAGCCACTACAAGGTGAGGTTATAGTTGTAAAGAATTGCTCCAAGACCACCACTGTCTGGGTGTCTTTCTTCCACATTGCTGTCATTTCTGCCTGTAAATCCTGGTATTTTATGCCTTTATCTCTGTCTGTATGTAAGACTGTTGTTCTCACATCTGTTTTTATTTTGAACTGTTAGTAATGGGTGATCCCATGTTATATGTCCCCAGTGCTTCTCAGTTATCTTTATATAATGGCATTTGCTCAAGTGCAATAGCCTTGAACATTATTGGATCTTCTTTGTGTTTCACTGTTGCAGTCATTACATTTGGGTTATCTGATTTACAGTAGTCCTCAGTCGGCCTGATTAACAAAGTCTTGGGTCCTGCGTCAGTTGCTGTCCCTTCTTCCATGATGTCAGGTCGTCAGGGGTATAAAACATGCAGCCAACGCCATTACATCAGTCTTTCTTGCAGTGCGGTGCCCGAAGCAGAAGCAGTTTGCAAGTGCCAGTCGGCCGACTCCTGAAATTTTCGTTTTCGAGTTTCAGAACTGAAGTTTTCAACTAAATACGAGGAAAGAAAGACGAGATCCACACTGTCCTTGTATTTAGTGCTTTCGTTTTTTAATAAAAACTTCTTTAGAATACCAAACAAACAGAATATCAAACAGGACAAGCTAAGGACGATCTTAATTGCACCAGACTGACCACGACAACACTGGTACCCCCTCCTGCGCAGTGTGTCACGCTGGGCCCCATGGCACCTGCCTCAGACTCCTCCCCTGTTTTCTCAGCTGGAAAACAAGATTCTGCACCCTCAGCTGCAAACCCTGAACCTAGCAGCCTGGCCAATTACCTAATCTCTCCTTTACTACCCCTCAGCAAATCCATGATGGATATCATTTTAGAGGCTAGGTGGCCTAGTACTAGAAAATCTTATGCTGCAAAATGGAAAAGATTTTGTACCTGGAACCAATCTCAAGGGATGAGTGCAGCAGTGCCCAATTTACCTCCGATTCTACAATATTTGAGTGAGATGCTTTATAAGGGCCTGTCCTTGTACTCCATCAAAATCCATGCCTCAGCCATTTCAGCTCATTATAACACAGAGCCTCCCCTCTTCTCTCACCCACTGCTCAAGCAGTTCCTCAGAGGGGCCAAAAATTTAAGGCCACCCAGGAGGGCGACTACTCCTGCCTGGGACCTTAACTTTGTCTTGGAGAAACTCACTCTTCCTCCTTTCGAGCCAGCTGCTACTGTGGATTTAAAATTCCTTTCCTGGAAAACAGCTTTCCTTTTAGCAATCACTTTTGCAAGACGGGTATCTGAATTGCAGGCCCTTATCATCTTTCATGTGGACAGGGTGTCCCTCAGAACCAGTCCCTCCTTCATGCCCAAGGTGGTATCAACTGTGGCTCAAAATCAGTCCATTCATTTGCCTACTTTCTTTCCTAACCCTCAGAACAAAGGAGAATGGATACTGCACTCCTTAGATGTGCACAGACAACTTAGATTCTACTTGGACAGGACTAAACCTCAAAGGAAATCTGAACAGCTGCTGGTGGCATTTGCTGCAGGGACAAAGGGGAAAGCTATTTCAAAGCAAACCGTTTCAAAATGGATAGGCCACTGCATTCATTTCTGCTATAAGCACCATGGAAAACCTATCCCTCATGGCATCAGACCCCATTCAACCAGGGCTGCATCTACCTCTACAGCCTTTCTCAGGGGTATCCCTACAAGGGACATCCTAAAAGCTGCTACCTGGAGTTCTGTACATACTTTCACCAAGCATTATCATTTGCCAATTTTCTCTAAATCCAGAGCTGGTTTTGCCTCTGCAGTCTTGCAGGGCCTTATAGCTGGTCCTAATTCTATTTAAATTCCTCCACCCAATCTTAGCTTTGGGAATCTACCCAAATGTAATGACTGCAACAGTGAAACACGAAGAACATAATACATTTGTGTACACTTACCATAAATGTAGATGTTAGAGTGTATTCACTGTTGTAGTACTGATTACCCTCCCGTCAGCCCCCTTTCTTCTTTTGGCTATACCTCTACTCTCATTTACTATGCTCAAAATGCTTTTTAGTGCATTTGCTTTATTGATTGGAGGTATATCCTTGTATTATAGATTTAATTGCTTCCCATTAGGGGGCACCTGACATCTGGGGCAAGGAAAACTGATGTAATGGCGTCGGCTGTATACCCCTGATGACCTGACGTCATGGAAGAAGGGACAGCAACCGACGCAGGACCCAAGACTAATCAGGCCGACTGAGGGCTACTGCAAAGCAGATAACCCAAATGTAATGACTGCAACAGTGAATACACTCAAACATCTACATTTATGGTAAGTGTACACAACTGTACTTTCTTTCAGCATACAGGCCTTTTGCCATGAGTGTATCACGTGGAGCAACAGAATGTGTGACTGTTTCCAGTTCTTTTTTTTTTTTTTTTTTTTTTAGAGAACCTGCATTTGTCTGTTTCTGCCATCTTTTCAATGGACTTTATACACCAATGTCTGTGTAGTCCACTGTCCTTGATCACCTTACCTCTCAACTGTCAAAATTTTTACAGACTGTCCAGATTTTTGCCTCTTATTTTTGTTGTCTTTCTCATAAAGTTGTGGATGTTCTTTGTGTTTCGCTGTTGCAGTCATCACATTTGGGTTATCCCTGCCAGGGTAGCCCTCAGGCAGCCCAAATACCAGAGACTTAGTATTTCTGCATTGGTTGCTGTTGCTTGTTGACTGACGTCACGTCCTCAGTGGTATAAAGTAAAACAGCTGATGCCATTACATCAGGCTTTCTTGCCGTATAGCCCAAAGCAGAAGTAGTTCGCGTGAGTGCCGGTCGGCCGCTACCTGGGTTTTCATTTCCGAATTGAAGTTGAAGTCTTCTAAAGCTAAGTACCCCATTGGGGATCCTTTTTTCTTGCACTTACTGATGTCAGAAAAGTTAGTAATTGTCTTGCCTGTGGGAAGCAAATACCACACCGAGACTTCCACTCTTACTGCGTCACTTGCCTAGGCCCAGACCACGACGTCTCCTATTGTCGCTTCTGTACTTTGTTTAATGCAAAAACTATCCGTCGTTGGGCCCTTATTGCAGCCAGATATTTTCGTTTACAGTCCTCGAATTCCCATATGGCTTCGGTAAGCCATCTGCAGCAGATCTTCTGAAAAAACATAAAGATAAAGACAGACCGCACAGGTCCAAACCTTCCAACGACATTTCTGTTAAGCTAGTCGTCAGTCCTTCGGTACTCAGTGAGGCCTTTCACAGTCTCTGATGCCCACTTCAGTCGATTCGCAAGCTGCTACCATGACCCTTTTGGAGTCCGGTATGCAGCAAACCTCTTCTTCGTCTAAGGATCCTGCGGTTGTCTCTACCTTGGATGGGTCCAGATGCGCTGAGCAGTCACTGGGTTCTGAGGAAATCCTTCGCACCTCCAAATCTCAACACAAACTGATGTCTTCTTTCGCGACTACCGTTCTTTCGAAAACCGAGTTTCTTAGGCCCAGGGTTTGAACCACACCCAAGAAACAGACTACCCACTCTCAGGCGCCTGGTGCCTTGCCTCACTCTCAAATGCTTAAAATGTCAGAAGACCTTATCATGCTGATCAGGGGAAGCCAAGCTACCCCTTCAAAAGGGAAAAGAGATCTGTCCCCAGTAGTTTTATCTGAATAAGAGTCAGATGAATCTGATGCATCTGACTATGAAGACATGCAGCCCCTCTCCACTTGAGGATTTTGATGCAGAGGAATCCATTCCTTCAGCCTCTCCTCCAGAGGATTTTTCCTTTGGGGAAACCATGCATACTTTAAGGGAGCATTTCCAATGGGAGAGTCAGGACTACCCTCAGTCTTAAGAGACTCGGGGAATTCCTAGATCTTCTGCAACACAGACCCTTGGCCATCCCCCCAGTCCTGGATGTGTTGGATGATATTTAACTTGAGTCCAGCTTGACTCCTGATGCCCTACCTCCTGCTCCCAGAAAACCAGACAGGTACTACAGATTCCCTGATTCCCACAAATATCTTTTTAAAAATCCAACAGCTGACCCTGAGGTCATTTCTCAAGGGCCTAAAGAGTTTAAAGGTAACCTCTGCTAAGAATCCCACACGCTCAGACAGGGATTCCCAAGCATTGGACAGATGGGGTAAAAAAGTATACACCTCAGCTACTCCTGTTATCAGGGGACTAAATTGTCAGTTCCTTATGCTTAAATATCAGCAACATACCTTGGAACTCTTTTAAACAAAAAATGTCCTCCTTTCCTGCTTGGGCAGAGTCTAAAGATTTACAAGACTTGATGCATTCTGCAAGTCAAGTAACTAAACACACCTTGCACTGTGGTTTTGATGCCTTAGAAGCTTCTTGCAGGGCAGCAGTCACTGGATCTGTCATTAGAAGACATGCATAGCTTAAGGAACAACCCCTGCCAGACCATGTTAAATCTAAATTGTTGGATGCATCCTTGCACAAAGATAACTTATTTGGCACTAAGGCAGAAGTGGTCTTAAAAAAGATGGAAGAAAAAGCAAAATCTATACAAACAGTTAAAGATTTCTTACAGGTCCAGCCCCCTAGGTTCAGCAGGCATTTTCCCTCCAACCACTGGTCCTTTCCTGCTCTGAGTAAACAGGCCCAGCCTAGGACCCATGGAAACAGACCCCCCCCCCCCCGACAGCAGCCCCCGGGAATGCAGAGATCTAAGCAGTGGGACTACCTCCACTTCAAAACCAGGGAGTTCTGAGCCACCCCCTTATGGTAAGAACTCACAATGACTCACCTCCTCCTGACCTCCCCTTTGCCCACCTTCACTTACCCCCTAGGAGGAAAACTCTCCTTTCACTCAAGCACCCGGGCCACCATTACCAAGGACCAGTGGATTCTGAACATTGTGTCTCAGGGATACAAATTCTCCTTCCACACCCTTCCAACCCCAAAAGGGTTCCCAGATCTACTGACAAATCAGTGGGCAGAGACTCAAAAGCAAATTCATTCCCTGCTCTCTTTGAGGGTAGTAGAGCATGTTCCTGCAGAACATATAGGCCAAGGCTTCTACTCCAAACTTTTTCTGGTGCCCAGGAAAGAGGGCACCTGGCACCCCATCCTCTATCTATCCATTCTAAACACCTTCATGGTGATCCCAAAATGCTCACCCTCCAGCAGTTGTTACCCATGCTCTCCAAAGATGCTTGACTAGCCACCCTGGATCTAAAAGAGGCCTACCTCTACATTCCTATTGGGAAATCATGCAGAAAATATCTCTGCTTCAGGGCAAGATCTCAACACTTTCAGTTATCTGCGCTTCCCTTTGGCTTATCTACTGCTCCCAGAGTTTTCACAAAATGCCTGGCTCCGGCCATTGTCTTTTGCAGACAAAGAAATATTTAAATTTATCCCTACTTATACGACTGCCTTATTCAGGCATGCAGCCATGAAAAGCTGCTCAAACACCGGGCCTTTGTAAAGAGTCTACTAACCTCCCTAGGGTACACAATCAAAGAAAAGAAATCAAAACAGTTGCCCACCCAGAGGATAATCTTCCTGGGACCAAGTCTGGACACAGCATCCTAGATGGCATACCTTACACCAGAGGAACAAATTTTCATGTCGGCCTACTTCTCTCAACTGGCCACCTTGCCCCAGCTTTCTGCAAGGAAAATCCTTCAAGCTCTGGGGTTTGACATCTTGCATAATCCTCATTCCATATGCCAGACTGCATATGAGGAAACTTCAATGGTATCTAAATGGTACCTAAAGAGCCTTTGGTGTCAACACTCTCAAGACCTGGAAACTCTTCTACGTATAATTCCTTGCCTCAGAAAGGCATTTCTTTGGTGGACAACAGCATACTGACACAACAAGGGACTGCCCTTCTCCCCACACCCTGCCACCCAGACCCTTACCACAGACGCTTCAGACTACGCTTGGGGTGCACACCTGGACGGCAGGTGCATACAGGGCCAGTGGAGCCCACAACAAATCCCCGTGCACATCAGTCAAAAAGAGATGATTGCTATGCAGCACACCTTGATAGCTTTCAAACCCCTTCTCTCTCCAGGGGTTTTCCTGATCAAAACAGACACCACTGTGATGTGGTACATCAACAAGCAGGGAGGGACTCACTCCTACCCTCTATGTAGGCTGGCCCATGACCCTTTGGCTCACAGCTTCTTCCATGCAAATACACCTGTTAGCACAATACCTACCAGCCTCTCCCAACTCCTTGGCAGAACAATTAAGCAGAAACCTTTTGGACACACACAAGTGGCAGCTGAACAGAAGTACCTTCTTCCGAATAACTCAAAAATGGGAAACCCTGGAGGTCGACCTCTTTCCCCTCCACACCAACCATCAGCTCAGCAAATTCTGCATCAGGGAGCATCACTGCATGGCTTGGAAAGTGGATGCCCTGTCCTTCCCATGGGTCAAACTCTCAGTCTATGCCTTTCCTCCCCTACCTCTCATCCCCAGGGTGCTGCTCAAAATAAGGGAGGAAAAACCAAGGACCATTCTTATAGTTCCAGACTGGCCCCGACAACACTGGTACCCCTTGCTGCGCAGCCTGTCCCTGCTGCCTCCATGGCATCTTCTGCAGATTCCAAACCTCCTAACCCAGGGGGAAGGGAAATTCATGCATCCCCAATTGCAGACACTCAATTTGGCAGCTTGGCTTATTCCCTAACCCCGAACCAATCTGCCATCCTCAGTAAACGGGTTTTGGATGTTATCCATGAGACCAGACACCCTAGCACCAGAAAGTCTTATGCAGATAAATGGAAAAGGTTCTGCACCTGGATATAGGCTAAGGGGGCCAATACGGTGCAGCCCTCCATCCTTCTCATCCTGGATTACTTAGCTGACCTACTATACAGTGATCTCTCTTTCTCCTCTATAAAAAAATTCATGCCTCTATTTCTGCACATTTTCCCACTGAGCAGCCCCTTTTCTCACACCCTTTGAACAAACAGTTCCTCAGAGGGGTTAGCAACTTGAGGCCCCTCAGAAGGGCACCAGCTTGGGACCTTAACTTTGTCTTGGAAAAGCTCACCATGATTTGTTTCGAACCAGCTTCTTCTGCAGAGCTAAAACTTCTCTCCTGGAAAACAGCCTTCCTTCTGGCCATCACTTCAGCCAGAAGAGTCTCTGAGCTGCAAGCACTCATGGCTGTGGAACCCTTCATCATCTTCCACGCAGAACTAACCCATCCTTCATGCCCAAGGTGGTGTCCAGTGTGGCTCTCAACCAGTCCATTCATTTGCCCACCTTCTTTCCTATTCCCCAGAACAAGGGGGGGAAGGATTCTTCACTCTCTAGATGTGCACAGACAGCTCAGATACTATCTGGACAGGACTAAACCCTTCAGAAAGTCTGATCAATTGCTGGTTAGCTTTGCTGCAGGGGCAGAGGGCAAAGCCATCTCCAAGCAAACCATTTCCAAATGGATAGCACACTGCATCCATTTCTGCTACAAACAGCATGGCAAGCCTCCCCCCAAGGGTGTCAGGACACACTGCACCAGAGCAGCCTCCACCTCTGCAGCTTTCCTCAGATGAGTCCCCACCAGGGACATCCTGGAGGCTGCCACCTGGACATCCATTCACACTTATACCAAGCATTACCACCTGCCTCGCTTCTCCAAATCCAGGGCAGGCTTTGCCTCTGCAGTCTTGTAGGGCATCCTAGCCAGCCCATAGCTTCCTTGACTGCCTCCACCCATTTCATCAGCTTTGGGAATCTACCCAAATGTGATGACTGCAACAGTGAAACACAAAGAACATAGTACAGTTGTGTACACTTACTTACTTCAAGTGTCTTCACTGTTGCAGTCCTGGTTTCCCTCCCTCCTTCCATCCCCCTTTAGTCTCTTTTTCTCCTTTTATTACCACCCTTCCTTGTTGTTCTCCTTTGCTTACAAGGGACACATTGGTATTTATTTTCCACTAGTGGGGTTCTTCCACCAGAACCTGGCCTCCTACTTTGGGGGCTCTTAACAGGTTAGGGCAAGAAAAAATAATGTAATGGCGTCCGCTGCCTTACTTTATACCACTGACAACCTGACGTCAGTCCTCAAGCAACAGCAACCAATGTAGAAATACTAAGATCTACATTTATGGTAAGTGTACATAACTGTACTTTTTTTGGGAAGTTAATGGCAAATCATTGAGGGCTGAAGATAGAAAATAATAGCAGACATTTGAGTTTGACTTCATATCCTTAATTCATGCTAATGCAAAACCTGTTATTCTGTCAACTTTGAGTTTGTAAGAGTAATGTTTAAAATGTGTCCCTATTTTTGGCTTTTGTCCCCCCATTATTTGTGGCTTTATCCAGATTTCTTGCTGTAAGAGGTTGAGATGTATACTGGTCACCATTATTAGCCTTTCATGTTTGGCTTTAGTTTGCCTCCTCTTAACCATTTCTACATCGGATCTTTTTGTAGGAGATGTCTGTACTTGCCACAGTATTTATGGCTTTTCCACTCTCTATTTTCTTCTTATCTGATCCTTTTCCTTGTATTCTTTGTTTTTTTACCACATTCAGTTCCCATTTGATTTTTGTCTACTTCTGGTTTGATTTTCTGGCTTTGTGACTTTATTTACAAAGTGGAGGGATCTTATTTGTTTGACTTTGTCATTAGGCATCTTTTAAGTTTCCAGCAGATCAAACTGCAGCTTAATGTCATTTTATGTTTGATTTATTTATGTTTGTATTAGCTAAAGTTTAAAAAGTTTAAACTCTAAGAAACTGATCAGTATGACACAAGGTGAAGTGTACATCATAAGTTGTACATTTTGATTCAGCTATATAAATGCAGTATAAGCAATAATGCCCAACATAGATGACCCCACAGGTAGTTACAAAGCCTGATGGATGAGAATGTCTATTGGAAAGGCTTTATTGCACTTAGATTACCCTTTTGCATTTTAGTTTGTTGTTGCTTTTTTAGAAATATATTTTTTTCTTGGTATTTGTTTTTCCAGAAAAAGTATTTCCTTTTATTTTTACTGGAATGCTGTACATATTGTACTTGTATCCAACTGCAGAGATCTGCCTAGTGTCTGTGACTCTGCATGAGGCTCTGTGTTTGTGCATTTGTGTCATTGTGTGCGTGAGTCTGGGAGTTTTATGTTGCCCTGTGTGTTCATGGCTATGTGTTAAACTAGTTGTAGAAATGTGGCTGCATTTGGCACTGATGCGTAAAGCTGGCTGCATTTGGCATCTGACAAGAGCTGCGGCAGTCTTCTTTGCATTTTACTTGACAGAGCACTTTAGCAACGTAGTGTTGGTATGCGACAGTAAGCACCATTCTGAAACAACCAAGTCTGATTTACAGCAATGAGTACGTGACATAGAGTGGTGTTGTGTGGTCTGGTCTGGAGCTGTGACACACTTGCATTTTATGAGATGGAGCATATGAAGTTCTTAGGTGTGTACTAGGCTAATGGCCCTGGAGCCTTTACAAGCCTAGCCCGTAGGATTACCCTGGCATCGTGCCACCCTCCCAGTGCCTTTGTTGAGTAGAGCCACTGGAGTAATCCCCGGGGTGAATTTTCTATTTCCTATCCACTCGTCAAGATTTCTCTTGAAGAGGACCAGTGAGGTGCTCTGTTTGGCATGTAGGGGAAGTCTGTTCCATAGCATGAGCAATCTCTGGGTTATGAACCTGTCCCTCCAGCACGTTCTGTTGATTGTGGTAATGAGGTTGAGATCTCTGGAGTGTGTGGTGTGGAGGGATTGGAATTTCTTTAGATGTAGCATTTCTAACTGAGCTGGGTCAAACATGGCTTTGTAAGTCAAGCAGAGATTGCCTCTAAGTAGGTGATACGAGACAGAGAATAGTTGGGAGTTTTTTGAGGCTGTCCATATAGGACAAGTGTTAAGGCCTAGGAACCTCTTTGTGAGGTACTTTTGTGGCCTCTCCGGTTGTTGCAGGTGTTTAGTGAGGTACGTGCCAAAGTGGGCATTGTACTCTATGACTGGCCTAATGAGGGAAGAGTAGAGGGAGACAATGACCTCTTTCTTCCTAGATGCAAAACCCTTAGTAATGACATGTGCCACATAGAAGAACTTTCTGACCACAGTGGCAATGTGTTGGTCAAAACGAGAGGTTGCTATCAACCTGTGTTCCCAGATCTCTTATAACGCCTTCTGTGTTCAGTGGACTACCATCGATGTGGTAATTCATGGGAACTTTTTTTTCCCCAAAGGGGATGACGACACATTTTTGGCATTGAGCTTAAGGCCATGGTTCTGAGGCCTTTCTGTAGGATGTCAACATCACTTGGGGAGTTAGTAATAGCTCCCAACTTGCAATTGTCTGTGAACATTGTCAGAGTCCCTTTGTGTTGGCCTGGATTTCAGAGAAGTAGATACCAAACAGGAGAGGACCCAGGACCAAACCCTGTGGGACTCCACTCATGACTGGTTGGCAGTCTGACTTGGAGTCAGCTACTTTCACACTGTGTGTTCTGTGAGCCAGTTTGTAACCCACCTAGTGATATAGGGGTTGATGCCTAGCTTAGTGAGTTTTTCTATGATTCCTGAGTGGGGAATGGTATCAAAGGCCTTGGCGAGCTCAAAGTAGACTGTATGAACCACCTTGCCTTCATCCACAGCTCTGGTGACTGACTCAAAGAAGTTGACTAAGTTGAGCAGGCATGATCTCCCCTTCACAAAACCTAACTGTGTGGGATCCAGAGTTTGGAGATTCCCTACATCCTTGTTTATTAGGTCCATGACGATGCATTCCATAGCTTTGCATATCGGACTCGTCAGGCTAATGGGGAGATGGTTCCCAGGGTCTGTAGTCGCTCCTCCTTTGTGGAGAGGGATGACCGTAGCAGTGTGCCATGCGGTAGGGGTAAAGCGTGAGGTAAGGCTGTGATTGAACAGGGCACACAGGTGGGGTGCCAGTTCACTCTATAGTTCATATAGAACACAGCCAGGGATATTGTCAGGTCCCATAGAAGCTGTATTCTTGGCCTGGGACAGTGCTGTTTTTAACCTGTGCAGCAGTAGTAATGGGTGCTTGGCACTCTACTGGTAATGTGATTGGTCCTTTAGGGGGGAGAGGGGTAAAGTTGGCACAGAATCTGTCGGTCTGTATATTGTCAGTATCTGTTGGCTCGGTATAGGAGGTACCATTGTGCAGTAGCTCAGAGCAAATCTGGATATTGCTGTGGAGATTCTTTCCATAACTATAGAAGGCCTTGTGGTTGTCTTTACTGCCTGCTTCAATTCTGTTTTCATTGCTGTCGTTAGAGAATTTGATGAGGGAGCTCAACTTTTTGTTGAGACTGATAAGGGAGTTTTTCCAGTTTTGGGACTTCACCTTATTTCGAATCAGTTTCCTCCTTTTGTTGTAGAGTTTGTTTATGGCAGGGGACCACCAGATTGGCTTACTTTTTTTGAGGAGAGCATATTGGTTCTATTGGGTATGGCGAGATCCATGCATTTGTGTACGTGTTCATACAGTGCACTGGTGTTTGATTCAGCAGTAATGCAATTATTTTCCATTTACATGGGTGCCGTGAAGTTAACCACCTCTGTTTTTAGGAGCCCAAAGTTAGCCTTGGAGAAGTTTTTCATGATGGTTACTTTTGTGGGGGTGGGAGGATGTGGATTTCCAAGGTGATTAGTTTGTGGTCGGATCTAACCAGGGAGGAGTTAACTGTTGGTGTAGAGCAGCAGTCGCCCATGTTAGTAATGACCAGGTCAAGGGTGTTGCTACCTCTAGTGGGGGTAAGAACGAACTGGTCCAGGGCTTTGGAATTAATGAATTCCAGGAAACATTAGGCAAGTGTATTGGTACACGAGTAGTTTTCTCAGTTAATGGAGGGGTAGTTGAATGTGGTAATAAGCACTGCACCAACAGGTTTTCATTGATTGGGGATGTTTCATGGGGGAAGGTTTCCACTGGATTTGTGACATTTCACATAGTACTTTATAGGAACAGGGAATTAACATGAACAAAAAAAAATCGGGGTTTGTTTCTTCTTTGCTTGCCAAAATAGCTGTCAGACCAAGACATTTGTGTCCATTAAGTTATCTGACAGGGTGACAGCTATTAAGTTTTGCAGTGTTATGATTTGACTCTGTCTGTGGTGTTTGTTCTTTTTTTATCAGATTTATAAAAAAATAGAAGTTCAGTGTTTCTGAGGTTTGATTATTCACATATAACTATTGTGGAAGCCCTTTTTCTAAAAGGAAATAATTGCTGGAAGTGTGATCATATAATATGTGGATTGCACCATTTTTCACTTCCATTTTTGGTGTATCCCTACAATCCATCCTCTCCCATGTCCTAGTGCCCCTCTCTCTTCTTGACAGCTTAACAGGACACAGGGCTGCATTAGTATAGTACATCTTGATATTTTGGAAGGATTTTCTTGTCTGGCTTACCTTAAAATATATTAATTCATACCCACATAAACAAGTCCTGCAAGGATGCTAGTGCAATGTGTATGCATGCGCTACCACACACACCTACCACTATGCCGGTTGTCTCTCTATTTCTTCCTTTCTTAGACTAAGCTGCAGACCCCTGTCTAGGGCCCTGGCCAGGCAGGAAACTCCCCACCACCCTAGGATTGGAGTGTTTATTCCCTACCTCATCAGTGTAGTGCAAATATTAACAGCTGTTGCACTCTGACTGAAAATGACTGAATTTGTTAGTTATATCATAAAGGTAAATATGCAGTCATTGTATGGTGTCCTGCTTTAATAGATCTGATGTTTAAGTCTGAGCCCTGAACCAAAAACAAAAAGCCAGTTTTTCAGCCAGCAGTGCAAATCTTTCTTGTTAGCAGAGGAACAGTATAATCAAACTGGTTTTGGTAAAAAGCCTTCATTGGTTTATCAGTATACTCCCATGTAGAGCATGTGACCAGTATACATAAGTAGATGTCATCTGGTCATTTATGCTGAACAGTGTTATGCTTCTATTAATGTAAACTCCAGCTCCTTTTCTCCCCTTCCCGTTTTGTTCCTTCCTCCTTTTCTGTCTTCTCTCTCTCTCCCCCTGCTTTCTCTATTTGCACATGTATGTATAACATCAATTTTTTGTTGTACTCCTGTTTCAGATTATATATATTATTACTCATAAACTTTGTCTACAAAAATGTTGTACTTATTGTGTAACTGTTTCAATAGTTCCTAAGCAGTTCATATTGGGTATGAAATTGCTTACTTTGATCAGTGCCCATTACTGGTAAACAAATTTAAATAATATAAACTACAGTTTTTGATGCATAATGAAAATTTAGTGTTGCTACTTTGCTGGTGTAAGATGTAAATGTACCATTAAATGCTTTTAGCAACTTACATTTAATACATATCAGAGTCCGTAAGGAAACACTGGTGCATAGCTGTCAACCTTCCATCTCCAAAATGAGGAAATCTCGCCTTCATAATGTGGAACAAATGGGCAAAATGTGGAACACATACTAATGGCTTACTAACAACTTCAACTAGGAAGGCTATAGGATGGTTAAAATATGCTAGTTTTACTCATAAAGATCATCCTTTAATGAATTAATATGATTAATTTCTATCTACCATGGATTTCACTTAAAAAAATTACTAGCACTGAATGTGTGACGACTCTTTCAATGTGGAACTTTGAGGAACTTCGAGGAACATGAACTTTTTAAGACCCCAAATGAGGTACATTCTTCGTAATGAGGTACACTTGAGAGGTATGCACTGGTGTGGTTCCCAGGCTGATAATCAAAGAAGCCATTTGACTTTCTGTATTCTAATTGTAAGTAAAGACATAAGTCACTTGATTTATTGGGCCTGGTCTGCATCATGATCATGTAATATAAAGTTCAGTTTTGGAGCAGACTGAAAACAAAAATCACTTCATGGCAGTCCTTATTGAAAATGAAAATCACTTCATGGAGGTCCTTGTCAGTCTGTTTTTGAGTTGTTTGAGTTGTGTCACATTACAAAGTAGTTCAGAGGACGTTTACAAAGTCAAGAGACGATGACAAATGTATCTATCTGTAATTTTTATTAAAACACAATTCCTCCTCCTCCATTAAATGGCTTTCTAGAGGTCCATTTTTTTTTTATTTTTTTGAATTGCATGGTCATGGGACTGGATTAGCACAACTTCTGCATGTCTCCTTCCATCTTGCAGCCTTCTTGATTTGTTTTTTTTTTAGGTCTAGAAACATGATTTAGTGGGAGCCAGTTTGGATTTTGTGACAGAACTTCTCCATGCAACAGTAGGTATATTTTCTGCTTTCTCGTTTATAGTTATGTAGTTCCGAACTGCGATTATGTAGATGAAACTTTTTCTTTCTTCTGATATCCATTCTGTTACAAAGCTTGCTTCTTTGACTAACAGGCAGCAGAGATTCAGGAAAAACTGCTAAAGCACACTCTGTGCTAGAGGCGGTGTTACTAGATAGTTGCATTGATGGTCACCGTCTTCCTGTAAAGAAGCTAGTTAAATATGAATACATGCTGTGTTCTCTTGCAGAGCATATGGTGCAGTGAAGTACAATTAACTTTTTTATTTTCATTTTTACTCCCTGTTTAGGTCATTTTTCTTGTAAAGCTCCATTTACTTCATTCTGTCTTTCTGTTTGAAGTAGCACACAACAGCTGGGGACCCCCAGAGTAGATGTGCAGTGTCATTGAGAATTCTAGTACAACAAAACTGTGTAACAATTGCTTAAAATTTAGTCCAGGACTTTATTATCCCTTTCATCCTTGCCTTAAGTTTTTGGGTGGTTCAAGCTGGTTTTGTATAATTATTGTAAAGTCCTGTGATCAGTGTTGCTGCATCTGATAATATTTGCTGAAATGTCATATTCAACAGAATTTGAAGGTAAGTGATAGTGTAGTTTTTGAAAACAATAAACCCAAACAAAAAATAGAAAAGTGAAGATATACAAACATAACAAATTACTGCATGCCCATAGTTTTTGAAGTGTTTTGTATGAGTTAAGAGACTAATTTGTATTCTGGCTCGTTTACATTTTCAGTCTAGAAGAGTTGTAGTCATGCTTTCCTTATAATGAATGGTGTGGTTGGGTGTTGTGGCCGATTAACAACTTCTAGTGTTGTAATTCGAGATCGTGACAAAGTTTTTTGTAACTGAATGTCTTATGTGCTACCCATGTAGGTTGGTTGTCCGATGTGTACTTTATCTTTTTAATTATGGGTTACTTTTGCTTTTACCTCAGATGTTGAGAATGATGGTAAGTTTGATAGTGGCACTGACAATGTGCGTATCGATCTGAGGACACAGGAGATGTACTGCACTGAAGCATTTAAGTCCCCAGGTATGTGTATTATACATACCAGAAGCAACAGTTAAAGATTTTACAATAAAAAAATCACACAACAGATTAAATGTGAATTTGTCTGTGTGTGTGTGTCTGTGTGTGTCTGTGTGTGTCTGTGTGTGTCTGTGTGTGTCTGTGTGTGTCTGTGTGTGTCTGTGTGTGTCTGTGTGTGTCTGTGTGTGTGTCTGTGTGTGTGTCTGTGTGTGTGTCTGTGTGTGTGTCTGTGTGTGTGTCTGTGTGTGTGTCTGTGTGTGTCTGTGTGTGTCTGTGTGTGTGTGTGTGTGTGTGTGTGTGTGTGTGTGTGTGTGTCTGTGTCTGTGTCTGTGTCTGTGTGTAGGATAGAAAAGAGCATTTCAAAGAAGTTTCAAAATGAAATCCTGTTACTATGCGGAGGTGTAACTGTGTAGTTATTTTACCTTTAGTATGAAATGCTTACTGTCTTTAATTTATAGATGGATGATCTAACTTCTTATAAATGTATATTTGTTCATGTCTGTGGGATTTTGTAATGGCCCAAACACTCATGCTTCCAATAAAAGGACCTTAGAAAGCACATCAGGTGTTCTGCATGCCCACAGGGGAGACATTTCATTTCCTTAGGCATTTCTGACAAATTGGGAGGTTACGCTTTCTCATATGGTGTCACACATCTTATTATGGGCAGTGATTTCATTTCTGTGTTTAGTGCCTTAGTTCTTGTACTTCCATGTTTATTCTGAACAACTAGAGTCTGTGACTAAGTTTGTTGGCATCATGCCTTGGAGTTGATGCTGCCTAGGCTACTTTTAGCTACAGACACAAGTAGACTGTACTGCAGCACTAAATATGTGCTACCATAGAAACAAGTCCAGCCACATCACTGGAGAAATCTCTTTTGTAATGCAGCATCATTATGAAACATTAGATAGCACGCATACTTTGTTTTATAGGTCTTGCAGGTGTGAACATGCTGTTGTGTGATCTTTGCAGCTTTCTTCTATCATTGGTGACCTTAACCTCTGCATCTCTTAGACCTTCATATGGGCCGTTGTCCTGTAAAATAGGACAGCCCACCCTATTTCTGGAAGGTGTGCTCCATCATCCTTTTTGTGAAAGGTGTTCTCCATCCTCCCCCCATTACTCCCTTCTTATGGTATGCAGCTCACATTTGTCAGCACATGCTGCTCATCAGGAGCGCTGCAGTCATCTTAACTGGCAGTTTGTCTCAACATATTGATTGGAGGCTCTGCCTTACAATATTTTATGCTGCTGTTACTGACAGTAGTGGTATGAACTGTTTTAAACAGATTCTTCAAGTTTTTCAGGAAGCATTAGTTTGAAGATGCAGAGGGCATGGTTCAGGGAAGATGGGTCAATATATTTTTGTCACAGACTGATGACAGATGATCACAAAAAAAACAATTCTGCAGAGGTAAAAGAATCAGAAAAGTCATTCACAGAATGAATGTAAGACTGTCATTATGAGAGGTAAGGAAAATATGCTGTTGGTTTAGTAATACATGCAGCTTATCTATTAAGCAGGAAACTAACATTCGGACCAGGTCAGCCAGGTGTTCTTTATCTGTAGACATTATTTGTGTTTCTTTCTAACTGCATTTGTGTAACACATTCTGAAGCAATATTCATGCTGCTTGCTTGGAAGAAAAAAGTGCCTTGGCTTCCACAATTTGACATTTTTTAGATTTATCAAGTACATGCTGTTTTGCATTGAAAGAGCTACGTTTTTGCTTTAAGTAGCCAAAACATACTGTGACTCTTAACTTTTCTGATGAGCTAAAGAGTTCACACTTATTCTGCCATGTGTTATGATGTTACTATACAGCTAATATGGAGGTGTGCTTTGTTGTCATGGATAGGTTAAATGTAATATTGTGATCTGTGCAAGTTTTGGAACTATTCCTGCTTTTGGTTTAGCTAAAAGGGTTGATTAAAACAGCAAGCAGAAAAGCATTTGTGTAAATCATTAAAGGTGCAAATATGCAAACTCCTTGCTCAAGTCAAGTGAGCATGAACGCATATTGGCCATATGTTGACATGACATAACTTGCCAGCAAGGGTGCAGGTAGGTGTGGGAGAGAACCATTTCATAGATTCATTAATTGTATCTCGGCTAATGACCTAGGTGGCCTTTCTAAGCTTTGGCAAGTTTTCCCAAAGAATAATGATGTCCCTTATCCAAATAAGACATTCAGGGCCAGGCATTTTATAAGCTACCACTGTCCATAAGGGACATGGGTGCCACTGCCATGCCTGGTGTAAATTTCCTACTCCCTATCCACTGGTCTATGTTACACTTAAAATGGGTAATACAATAACTCTGCTTCACATACATGGGAAGCCTGTTCCATAGGAAGGACAGTTTTTGGGACACATCTGTCTCTTGAGCATGTTCTGTTCAAGTCACAGACAAAATTCAGATCCCAAGACTTTGTATTTCTGGTACGGTTCAACTTACAAATATGCACAATATTCATAAATGTGGAGTTTGTAGATGCCTTGTAAGCCAGGCATAGATACCCCTCAACAATCTTTAGGAGACTGAGTAGAGGGGCGGGCTTTAAGGCGGTCTGCCTAAGGCAGGCTTGTTATGCCTTGTATTCTTTTTGTAAGTAACCTTTGAGGTCGCTCAAGTTGCTGCGTATGCCTGGTCAGGTACATACCAAAGGAAGCATTGTACTCTTTGATTGGCCTGATAAGGGTGGAGTTCAGATGAATAATGACTTCTTTGGACCTAGATGCCATGCCCTTGCTTATATGTTGCGTACCATAAAAGGATTTCCTCGCCACTCTGGCCACATGGTGATAGAAGGTAAGGCTACTGTCTCTACCTACATGTGCACCCAGATCCCTGACCACTGGGTCAACTCTTAGGGATGTATTATCAACATGTCTGTTTATGTTACTATTTTCAGTGAAAGAGCAAGTTAAAGAAACCTGCAACATTTGATCAGAAAACAGGTGAATGAATTGTGTTTGTCTTGAACTGGGTACAAATATACATTCATTAATTTAACGTAACGTTTTCCCTTTAGCACAATCATGTCTTGATGTCTGCAGATTCTGAGTTTTATTTATTTATTTTTTAACATCACATATCACATAATGATATCTGTTATAAAGGGGTAAGCAAACCATTACAGTTTTTTTCTTTTCGTGTACTATACATGTATGATTTCTTTATTAACAATTATTATTTAATTTAACATTGCATAGATTGCCTAAATCGTGCCATCCCTGAAGTATCACTCCTCCCATGCACATTAATCTATATGTATTGTTCCTATAGATTCCATTTATTTCTGTGTAGTTTGATACAATCATAACCAACTTTGTGTGTTCTCTAAATGGATGCCAACAAATTCACCTCAAGAGCAAAGCTTGAATGGTGAATATTACTGTGATGATATGGGCAAGTGCCAGCATAGCCAGCTGGAGTTTTGTAAAGAATGATATTTCCTTTGAATATCAAACTGATTTATACAAGATGCTTGTGTTATAACTATATTAGAACTGTATGTCATTTGTATATCCAGCTGATTTGGTACAGATGCTCGTGCTGAAAATTTATTTGTGACCTTTGCTTGTGTTGAACTGTATCAACGGTGCACCCTGCTGAAATGGAAGAGAAATATACTTGTAGCTGAATTTAATAGAGGATACTGGCTCAGCAGATGTTAACTTTACGAGAAATAAGGGAAATGTAAATGAGCTGTTAAACCATTAAAAGGTGCCCCATAGTGCTGAGTAGGATTGGAGATGCTTGGTCTGGGGAAGAGACTTTGTCCATTAGCTCAGTGAAAAGAGGGAAGCCCCCAGGCATTGCCATAAACATTTGGATGTGTATTGTAGCTGTCTGGGCTAAAGTCCTTCTTTCAGCTTCAAAGGGGAATACTGGGAGACCCTAAAGTCAGTTGACCAGATGAGGTCATTCTGCCAACCCTCTTGGAAGTCATATTTTAGATGTTACAAAGAGAAGTCTCAGAGTATTGAGTATTCTATTTGGGAAGCCTGACTAGAAAGATCCTCACACACAGCATGTTGCCTTGCGGTAGCAAGTAACTTAACTAGGGAGCAGTAATTCTTTTAGATTCAGTCAGGAATATAGTGAAGCTTAGTTTAGATATTATTTTTCTTTTATTTGTCCATCAGTGCTATTTTCAATATTTCCTGTGATCTGACCTCCGTGCTTTCCTGTGAATATATATTCAGTATTTTTAGTACTTGTATTACTTATTAAATATATTTAAAACTTTAATTGTGGCTACTCCTTGTAGAAAGTATCTAACCTTGGAAGGTGCTTAGATTTATTTGGTGATGCTGTGTGGGCCACTCCAGAAGGCCTAGCTGTTTTGGTGAACTACAATCATTTGTATTAGTGTTAATATACAGTATAATTGGATACTGTTTTAAGAACCTTATAGTAACTGACTGGTGACAGTGATAACTACCTTATAGTCTGGGCAAAGTTGGTAGAGCTGGTAATCTGGGCCAGCCTTTCCCATGTGTGTGTGTGTGTGTGTGTGTGTGTGTGTGTGTGTGTGTGTGTGTGTGTATGAAAATTAATTCTTAAAGTGTGTGTGTGTGTGTCAGCTACTTGAGGCAGGGACACAAAGCACTGGGTTTAGAGAGAGGGTGCTGGAGGACTTGGCTTGGACACTCTGCTGAGGACCCAACCGTAGAGCTCTACCAGTGGGCAATCTTATTGGGGACCTGGAGTGAGACCGGTAGAAATATCCAGACCCCCACTGAATGTGTTCCTTGTGTGCTCCTAAGGGAAATTGCACTTCTTGCAAAGAGGTCTCCATCTGGAAATACTGAGTGTATTCATTTGTATTCCAAGTGCATGTCCCTCTCCAGCATCAGTGGTGAGGATCCAGGCTCCTTGATTATTGGCCCAGTGCAGGAACGTCACATATTGGTGCCTGTCACATATTGGTAGCAGTGGTGGGCATCACACTTGGCATCCTTTTTGAGAATGTGTAGTAAAGGGTTATGGTAGGTGACAATCAAACATAATTGTTCTACTGCACAGAGCTGTATCTGCTTTATGTACTACCCGTTACAAAAAAAAGTGTGCGTAGAACCAGTAAAACACTTCACTGTCAGACAGTAGGCAGAAATTAAGTATGCTTCTAGATAACCGAGAGCTTTAAATGTTTAGTCACTTTGTTCTGCCACAGTTTTTGTAATAATTTTTAAAACTTGTTTTTCCTTCTGCTACTGTACTTTGCTGGCCAGCATTGTCTAATTTCTGATTTTCCTCCTTCAGGCTATAGCCTTTTAGATTACCCTGATTAGTAGTTTTCCACTAACTACCTAATATGATGAGTTGCCTTTCTGAATTAGTGTGATTGTTTACAGTCACAAGTCATACCTAGATACATTTAAAGACACATACTCCCCCATTTCATAGACATGATGTCACACTATACATAGCAGCAGTTATTCCAATCAAGTACTCAGTTTGTCAAGGGTTAGAATGTATGGCATTTGCCACTGACTTTACATTTAGTTAGTTGGTGCTGACTGTAGTACTGTAATGTAGATTGATGTATGGCCACAACTGTACAGCCATGATGGTAGTATGTTTAAGTAACGGGGCGGGGGGTTAAGCTCACATGAGAAATGCATTTGAGTATGCTTTAATAGTATTGCTATATTTTCACATTGGTTGAATTATTTAGGTAGTGAGTGAGTGTGCCTTGTAAGAACATGTACAACATAATTACTTTTAGGGGATATCTGTTGATTTTAGCAGAACCTGGGACAGAGTTAGTGAAGTAAATGCAGCTTTTTTGTGGAGTTGTGTATATTGCTGTTATTGAGACATTGAGTGTCGCGTGTCGCATGTCCATTTGTACTAGTGAGAGGAAAAGGTAAGTATATGAAGCAGAGTGGTGTTACATGACCTTTGCAGCATGTTTTATGAAGTTGAATAGCTTCTGGGACTCCCAGAGTTTTGAGTCTGTAGTACATTTGTTTCAGATATTGTGTATAAGTGTTAGCTTTGCCAACTGCACAAGTAAATGTACGGGATATGCTTATGCAACTGGTTGTGTTATCGCTTGTCTGACTAGTCTTAAAGTCAACATAATATGTTAACGGAGTGCTTTGTCAACTGTGGTACTCGACAAGTATGCGTATAGTTTTATGTTTATTGTATTTGTCCTTTAACTCGGTTAGTCCCACAAGGTGGTGGTGGTTATATTTGGAGAAATTTGTCCCGGGTTTTCCATACACATTTTGATAGGTGCTATGGAGTAAGCTACCACTGAAGCAGATGAGACCTTGGTTTAACTTTCCATCCGAAGGACAGCACACCTAGGAGTCATTAAAACTAGGGGAATATGAGCTCTGTACCTCAATATCCATTTAAGTTTTTCATATTCAGTGAGGTCTTTCATGTTACCCCCTCTCAAAGATAATGGTAGTGTTTTCAAAGTTGCAAACTTAAAAGTATGAGTGCTGTCAGTATCCTGTATGTATTTTACATAAAACGTTGGTCAAGATGTTCCTATTTATGTCTAAGAGATGTTGCCCTAGTCTCCGTTTTAGTTTCCTATTGGTCTTCCCTATATAATATGCAACATGCTACATAATAAACAAGATTATTGGAATTGCAGTTACCGTAGGCGTGTAAAATAAAATCCTTTCCACTCACAGGATGCTGAATGCATTTTGTCAGTGTGTATGTAGGTACAGTAAACAGAATTATTGCATCTAAAAGTCCCGTCCTTGTTGCTACTAAAGGATGGAAATGTGAGCATCTGTTCCTTGTAACAAAGCGTATTCTTAAGTTCAGCGCTTATTTTATAACTGAAGCTAGGTGTTTCATTGAGGACATGACTAAGCTGTGGAATGGCTATCAGAATGGGCCAGTATTTATGAATGATTTGTTTAACACTGGATGTATTTTTATTATATGTAAGAGTATATCTGCATCTAGGTGTTTGCTTAGGTTGCATATTAAGTTCTTGTTGTGGAGTGCGGCAGTAGAGGGGTTTATAATCTATATCTTGTTTGTTTAAAATGTCATTCTGAATAATGTTGACTATTGATTTTGTAGTCCCTGTTGGCGAAATCGTTAGCCATGGTCTGCATTTGTGTAAGCATAGTTGTATGATCTGTATTTAACCTTGCTACCCTCATTAACTGTCTCCTGACTATATTATTGTATATGTGAGGAGGATGCATACTAGTTCTGTGTAGATATATAGCAGGTTTCTTATGGAGCATAGTAGTTCCTATTCCCCCAGATGTAAGTTTATTAAGCTTTATGTCCAAATAGTGAACTTGGGAGGCCGATATTTCACTTTTGAAATGTAAAACATTAGTGGTGTTAGAGATGTACAACTCAAAACTCATGAGCCCATTAATTTGCTTGCAGGGAGTGCATGGAAGGCACAGATAGCTACTGTAGCCACTGTTTGCAGATTAAGTTACCAGTGTCACTTGTGTATTTTTCTTTGCATTTGAAAAAGACGTACCTGGCTTTACACTGAGTTACTAAAATGGTCATGCCTTCCTCTTCAGACATCATGAGGCAGTGAGTTTCTCAGTAAGTGAGAGCTGCATTAACTCAGATTTTGTGGTATTTTATAGCCAATGGAACTTCCTTATTAAGTATTCAAGAGCATTCTGGTTGGAACTCTGAATCCCTTACTTCATGTCTCACTGCTATGGCATATAAAACTTTAATGTTCATTTTGTGAATGCAATGTTGGATAAGTTATAATACAGATTCACATCTGTATGGCAAACTTAACTGGCAGTTTTGGTTTAGAATATTATGAAATAATAACAGCTTAGACTGGCACATGACTTCTTACTGCATGGAAGAAGGAGATTTTACAAAAATGTTTTTTTTCCCCCCTATCGTGATTCTTTTTAAGGGAGATCTTGGAGCTGATAGTAATGTCCTGTGATTACATTTAATATGTACTGTATCTTCAGTTGTTAAACTTACAGGCAGTGTCCAGTCCACTAAATTAATTAGAATACAGACTAAAACAATTTACAAAACAGGTTGAAGGAAGGATCTAATGAGATGTTAAGGTGTGTAGATACTTAGAGAGGGCCCACCTGTAGATGTCTGTGTATCCGTATGGGTTATTCTGAGCTTGATTAGGAAATAAAGCTAACATTTATTGTATGTTAACCAAGAAAGTGAAAAAATAATAATATTTCTGTTGGAACCATTGTGATAGCTTTCACTGTTCATAAAATATTTGCATTTCTTTGTGTTATGTTTTTTTTTTTAAGTTGATTTCCCAGAAAATGATTTGGAATGTACGGATGTGTTTAGGTTGCCAGAGGTATGACATTCCACATCACATAAGTATTAATGAATTAAAATGACCATATACAAAGCAGAAATAGTTAGCAACAAAACAGCAAGTCTACAGTTAATGCATGCAAAAGACAGTGTATCTTAGTTATGTGGCACAATCTAGTGGTTACACAACCCTTGGTAGTAGTATAATACAAGCGTTTTTCTTTTTTAAACTTGAATTTTGTTTAAATAGATGTGTTCAGAATTTAAGTAAAAAAATCCTGCATCATATATATTTGTGTGTGTGTGTGTGTGTATATATATATATATATATATATATATATATATATATATATATAAACAGTCCAGCAATCCATCAGGACTGAAATGCACTGAAATACATGAATTGAAGCAGACAAATAAAAACATCACAACCAAAAAGTTTTGCACTTTTTGTCCCACTTTTAATCAAAAGAGCTTCATCAGAAAAAAGTACATTTTGCTGATGAAATTCCTTTGATTAAAAGTGGGACGAAAGCGCTATTGTGGCGTGGTGTTTTTATTTTTATCTGCTTCAGTTCCTGTATTTTGGTCCCGTGTGTGTGTGTTTATGCTAATATCTTTTTTTGTTGCTGTTGCAGTATGGAAAAGGTATACTATGAATAATCTAGGGGGGGCTACATTCTGGAAGTTGGCTTAGAGTTGCAAAAAGGCTAACTATCTACATTGCTTCTGGAGACAAATGTGGCAATAATCTTCCTTTATGATCATCTTAATATGCATGAGTTACAGCTTTTTGATGTTATACTATGGGATGTCTTTATGTTTCTGAAGTTAGAAACATATATATATATATATATGATAATTTAAGGATTTTTGCTGCAGAGCCATTCATAATGTGTTGGAATTGCATTGCTGGCAGAAATCCAAGTAGCTGGACCAACTTCCAGAGCTTTTGGACATGCCTTGTGCAAGGCTGTCTTTTCCCATGCCACAGATGTATTAATAATGTTTTTTATTGTTAGACTATTGGACATTTTTGTTTACCTTTCTGAAGTTAAAACCTTGTAGCTGTTCATTGTAAGGATTGCTGCTGCAGTTTTAGTTATAATGTTTGAAAATTATACCGCTGGCAGATATCCAACCTTCCACACTAACTACAAGAGCTTTTGGGCATCTCTGTGCAAGACTTTATTGTGCTGCTTGAGTGATCTGAACTCAGTCTGTTGACATTGTTCATGTAAAGCTACATGAAATACCCATTTGAGATGCTTTTTATATTCTTTTTAGAATTATTGTATTTTTCTGTCCTTTAGATCTTCTGTGACTGATTTGATACTTTCTGAGGCAAATGACATCCCCAGGAGAAGTCACCAATGTCTTTTTATGGCTGTAGATCCCACCAAAATGACTTTTGCCTTCAGTGTCTTTTCTGCCAAGGGGTTTCTCTGATTGTAAGCGTTATGCTTTATGTAATAAAAATACTTTATTTGCAGTTGTGTTTAAACTATAAGCAATTTTTTGAGCATAAAACATTATATTGCTTTAAGACAGGAGGCAGCCAGGTAGCAGAACCTGGTTCAGAGAAAGATTCTTAATGGCTATGCTGTCCTTATTATCTCTGGACATAAATGATCTTACAAGTATAAACAAAAAGATAAGATTATGGGATTATATTATGAAATGCAGAGTGCAAATGCATTTGGAAAGAAATGAGCATGTGAATTTGACAAAAGTAAAGATTTCAGGATGGATGTTTGACAGAATTTCAGGGGCAAAGGAAGAGGGGAGTAATTATACTAATTGCTTTAAGGGGCTCATGTAGTGATAGAGTTGAATCAGACAATACTGGAAGATTTGTAGTAGCAAGGGGTTGTTGCCAAGGGAGGAGGATTATGCTGGCATATATTTAAATGCCACCAAAACTGGTATTATGGAGCATAAGAAATTTTTTGGGAGAAATAATCAGCTGTCAGCAGGGAGTATTACTTATAGGTGAGACTGGAATTTGATTTGCAGCAGGGAGGATGTATCAAGGGACCTAGAAGGAAAAATATAACAAAAGAGGGTAGATTTCTGAAGAAATTTATGGTTATGAAAGATGTGAATTCAGTAGTAGGAACTCAGATAGAATTTGCATATTATTCCACAAGGTACACAGTAACTGGGCTAGAAAATTTGCATTTAATTGAAAGATTTGACATGTATGCAATAACTGTTTCAAATGATGGACTGATAAAAACCTAGGATAAAATACAAGGTAATTAAACAAAAATGAGACACTGCTGCTTTCCCACCTACTTTTTAAAAAGAGATGAATTTAAGGAAAGGGTAGTAGAAATTAGTGTTCTCAGGGAAGATAGAATTATGTCCGTAAATTATAGCTAGTGAGTGGAATAAAATGAAAATGCTGTTTAAAACAGGGTAGAAATAAAAGAGAACAAGAGATGGTTAAGTAGTAGGAATTTCTTAGAGGTCCGATAAAGGATGAAGTATTGCATAATAAGGAGAATCTCACAGAACAAGAGAAGCAGAAATCCAGAATGATAAAGAGAAAATAAGGGAATATTTGAATAAGCTGCATTAATTAAGTAGGTTTGCTGTTAAGCAGCTATTTTTTGATAACTCCAGAGCACAAAAATGTTTAGCACAATGATTTAGGCAACAGAAAGAAAGGGTTGCTGCCAAACATAGAGAGCCTATAACAAGAGAACTAATGAGAAAATTTGTATAAATCGGAGGAATGTGGAAACCAAGAAAGAGAACAAATGGAATATTTACAGATGACTTAATTATGCCACGATGAGAGGAAGATGAGGCTCAATAACCAGTAGTTAAAGGACTAGAGAAGATAAGAATGGTGATATAATCTATCTGCAGGTAAGTCTTCAGGAGCAGGTGGTAGTGGACGTTTGGAAGTTAGGAGCAAAGAAAGTAAAAGATCTGGAAGATTTTGTTTAACAATATTTTAAAAGGAGGGAAAGCACCAATGTCTTGGGAGAAAACTGTGGTGGCTGTCTAACTTAAGGGCAATAAAGACCCATCAGTCCCAGTGTCAGAGAGAGTGATTTCAGATTTAAACTATGGTTTTGAAGTGTTTGTCTATACTAGCTTAAATGAATGACAAAGGTGCTGCCAAAATTGATAGGCATGGAGCAGTGCGGTTTTATGGAGGGAAGGCAAACATTTGACAACATTAACAGAGCAACAATGATCCAGAGAGAAGCAAACTGTCAGAAAATACAGCTACTGTTAGTGGGTCTTGTTGCAGGGACAGAATTCAACAGAGTAAATGGGGCTGTTTATGAGTAGGGTAGGGTAGTGGAAACATTTGCATGCTGTGACACAATAATAAGGTTAATTAGGAGGGTATATGAGGGATCAGAGACCAGAATTAAAGTGGGAGGGTTCCTCTCTCATATATTGTATTTGAATAGAGGAACGAGGCAGGGGTGTCTTCTTTCTCCTTTATTTGGTTTATATTTAGAGCCTTTTGCAAAGAAAATAAAGGACTTGAAAATTTAAGAATATAATTGATATGGTATTCATGAAAACTTGGCTTTTTTTTTTTGCAGATGATATTATTTTGTACCTGACTGAACCAGAAAAGGACATCTCCGTGCTGTAGAACAGGAGACAGTTACAAGTTTTTTCAGGATGTAAAATTAATGAAGATAAAGGCTATAGCTATAAACTGTGCATCCACACACAAATTGGTTCAGCAATACCCATATTAATGGGGACGTGATAAAATGAAAGTATTTAGGAGTGTGGGTTAAAGATTCTGTTACGGCAGCTAAGGATATGTGGGAAGAGACTAAACAAAAGGTAATAAAGTAAGAAAATGGAAGCTCTTGCCTATATATTTGTATAGCAAGATGCAGGCAGTAAAAATGTTTAGTTCCTTTAGGTTTATACACAAAGTCAGGTTTATTTTCATTAACCAGAGGAGAAGTTGTGTATAGTAATAGAGTTGAAGGATTTTATCTGGGAGGGGAAGAGGTCAAGAGTCAAATGGGATATGTTCATCCTCCCAGTAAAACAAGGGGGGTTATTTTGATTTATCCGAGTTGAAGGGATATTTTAGATCTACACATGTAAGGCTGTTATATGTAACACAAGCAGAAAGCTACAGTTTAGATTGAAAAAGGGTGGTGATGAAGCGGGGGGGGGGGGGGTAATTCAAGAACTATGGAAAGAATGGGATTTTGGATGCAGATCCTTACGGAAAATAACAGTCTTACAGAATGTTATATTCATAAAGTAGCAGAAAGTATACAGAGAACTAAGCCAACACAGGAATGGAAAGAGGATATTTTGCCGATATGGATGACTGCGATTAGCGGTATAGAGAACAGACAAGAGGGAACTGAAATTTACTAGAGGAAGCTGGCAAAGGAACCAATGTATTGGGAACAAATAATTAGACAGGGAAAGGTAATAGAATGGGAAGAGACTAAGAAGACATTTGGATTGCAAGGTAGTGCTTGCCTTTCCTGTAGGGATTGATATCAGAGTATAGAGAAAGGGATTGTGGAGTCATAAATGAAAGACCTGCACTGGTTTAGTTTTTAAGTGAACCTAGAACAGAAGCAGATGTTAAAAAGGGAAAATTTGTAGACCATATAAACTATTGCATAACTGTAGGAATCAGAATAGTTCAGAAAAGATTAGGAAGAGAGGTTACGTAAACAATTCACAAAGAAACAATGGGAAGACGTATGCATGACTCACAAATATGCAATAAAATCTAGAAGATTTTAGGATTTTTGCCTCAGTGTTTGCATTGATACTTTTATACTCCAAACAGACTCCAAATATTTTTTTTGTTGGGTAGATGGCAAATGGTGGTGGTGTAATGGAGAAGAAAAAGGTACCTGGGAGCATATGTTCTCAGAGTGTAATGAGTTGACAGACTTTTTAAAAATTCCCTCGACAGTACTCTGTTAGGAAGACTGGTTGAGCAAATAAATGTAACGTAAGGATGCAGGATCTGAATTGCCTAGACAAAGCAAAGCCTTGTTAAGTTTAATTTTGCTGGCTGCCAAAAACCAAATACTAGAAAATGGAAATCAGTCTAAATCAACCATAATCGGAGAACTGAATTCTATAACGGATATAAAGTTACAGGAAGTAGTAGTATCTTTAGAAAAGGGTGGGCGTTATTTGCATAGAAAAAAATTGAAATTGTGGGAAAAATACATGCAGAAAGAAAGTTCTGGAGGAGGAACTTCATTTAAGAGAAAGCAAGAACTTCAACAGTTTATGTAATGTTGCAGTGATGGTAATTGCAAAGAAAATATGTGATGTATAATGTATGTAAATGGAAAATGTTAATATGGTTTGTTTTCTTTTAACACACCATTACAGAATTATCACTTTAAAAAAATATTGGTATATTGGGTGAGCAAATTGCTGTAACTAAGGATATAATTTTATTTTTTTGAGCACGAACACAAGATCTGAATTGCATAGACATAGTAAATCCTTATTAAGTTTAATTCTGTTGGTAGCCAAAAAGCAATTACTAGAAAATGGAAACCATAGTCTAAACCAACTGTATTTATTCATTTATTTGAAGTTTAACCGGGGAAGTCCAGTGGGCCATACAGAGCCCGTTTTCATTGGAGACCCTGGGAGAAAATCTCCACAGTGCAGCAGAAAGCAAAATCATATACATTGGGAATATACAGTTATCAGACAAATTAGATTACAAATTTGAAACATAGTTAGCAATTCAGTAGTCAGTCAAGTAGCAGTGACAGATTACCAAGAATTTTTTCAATATGCTTATTGCATGGAGGAATTTTAGGTAACACAGTAGGGAGAAAAAAGTATCATTAGAGCAAGGTTCAAAAGAAGGTCGAGTGCAAGAGCAGGTCCAGATGGAACATAGTTGTGTGTAGAGAACTTTTGAAGTTAACAGGATTATGGGTTGTTCTGATCTAATGGGAGAGCATTCTAATTTTTGGCTATGGAGTAAGAAGAGAAGTTGGCTGGGAGGCCGGATTGACCCTGTGAACCAGAAGTACTTGCTGCTTCTCAGATCTAAGGGTCCTGTTTAGAAGGTTGAATGTGAAGATAAAATTTAGGGTGGGAGAATCTGAGGGTTTAAAGATAAGTTTGTGAGCAGTAGTAAGTTGTGCATAGTTGAGGTAGTTTGGAAGTTCCAGCCATTTTAGGGAGTGAAGAGCAGTACAGTGATGGGAGGAGTTTTTGGAATTTGTTGCAAATTTTGCAATCTTATTATAGTAAGTTTTGAGCTTGGCTTTTAGGATGGTTTGAAAGTTGGTAAGTAGAGGGGTGCCCTACATTAGGCAAGGGAGTAGGTAAGTGGAGGCAAGGGTGGTTTGTCTGGTGGAGGGACCAAGGTATTGGTTGTGCTTGAAGAGCACTACGAGTTTCATGTAAGTTTTTTGGATGTTTGTTGTGAGTGGATATCAAATGTTAGTTGTTCATCTATAGATACTCTTAGAAGTTTTGTATGGCTGACAATTTCTGTTTGTGTTTTATTTTGGGAATAAATACTGAACATGGTTTTGTCCAGTAGGGTTGATTTTTTTTTAGGGGTGAAAAGCATGATTTTAGATTTATTTGAGTTCAGGGCCAAGTGGTTGTTAAACATCCAGGTTTCAGTGTTGGAGAAGGCTGTTTGAGTTCTAAGTTGTAGTTCAGAAATAGTCAGCTGAGCAGACGATGGTTGAATCATCTGCATACTGAATAAAGGCTCCATTGGTGATAGACGTGTAGAAGTCATTTAATGAAAATATTGAATAAGAGGGGACCGAGTATATAGCCTTGAGGAACTCCAGAAGAGGTGTTAAGATAGGAAGAGATTGTGTTTTGCCATTTGACGGCCTGTTTGCCTGTCTGTTAGATAGCTAGAGAACCAGTTTTGAGTGGTGGGGGAAAAGTCCAAAGTTTGTGAGTTGTGATGGTAGAAAAGGTGAGAGACTGTATCAAAGGCCTTTGCTAGATCTAAGAATATGGTAGCTACTATTTTCCCGGAATCACGAGCTCTGTTAATAATATCCAGAAAAGATATAAGGGCAGTTGGAGTGTTGTGCCCATGTCTGAAGCAGTGCTGTGTAGGAGACAAGAGGTGCTTATGGAGGATATACGGCATCAGCTAAATGTGGATGCACTTTTCTAAAATCTCAGAGATTTGGGAGAGGACAGCGATAGGATGAAAGTTGGAGATATCTTTGTTTTTGCCACCTTGTGAGAGGGTGAATGTAAGCTTTCTTCCATAATTTGGGTATTTAAAATTCTTGAATGGATCTGTTAATTAGAATGCTAATGGGAAGTGCAATGGCTTTGGCAGCGATCTTTAGAAAAATGGGGGATAAGTTGTCAGGTGAAGTATTGAATATTATAAAAGAGGTAGAAGAACTGGAAAGGAGATCTTTGGAATGGGAAGTAGCAAATTACATAGAAGTAAATGGAAATTGTGGGAACAGCGCATGCATAATAATAATGTTCAAGAGGTGGAGTGAGGTTTAAGGGAAATCAGGAATTCTGCAATCTATGTAAGGTTGGACTGATAGTTACAAGAAAATGAAAAGACGTGATGTATAATGTATGTAAGTGGAAAAATGTTTAATATAGTTTGTTTTCTTTTAATTTATACTTGCCTATGTCATTAGTGATAGTTTTATAAATGTGTTAAGATGAAATGCCAGTGCAGATCTATACTTGTGGTAGCTATGTGACTTTTCTTTATGTTAAGTATGCTCGTACAGTAGTACTGTTTCTGGGGTTTCAGTGTTATCATTCTAGACAGGTAGAGTGCTTTTTTCTTTGCTTTCTGTCTTCTGTCAGCCAAAGTGCATTCTCTGAATGCAGGAAAGGGTAATAGAATGGTTAAGTGTATATATTGTGTAAGCATAATGTGTAGTAGCAAATTGTCAGATGTGTTTAACTGCATAACCAGGCTGGTTTGTTAGCATTAACAGGAGAAGAGCAAGCAAAGTGGTTAGTACTGTCCGTGTGGTAGTACATGTGGGCAAGCTGTATATAATGAAAGGTTACTGTTAAAGCAGACATCCTGAGCATTTATAGAGAGTGGGTAAATTACATTGTACTTTTTCCACAGCTAAATGGCAGCAGTCCAACTAGGAATGTAAGGGAAAATGTAGTGTAAGTGCACATAACCTGACATGCAAACTTAAGGGAGTATCTTTGACACCTGATAGCAGTGCTGAGATGCTGTTTTCAGATTTTGGTTGTATTTTTTTTTTAGTATTTAAAATTTGAAAAGAAACATTCCCTTCCTCCACTAGTAGGGTCCAGTATTTCATGAATATGGTGAATGTATTCTCAAAGTAATTACCCTAAACTGATTTTAAAAAATACCCATGCCTGCATTACATTAACCTACCATATAAGAGATCTTTCCTGTCGCATAGCAGCGGGGCATGGCCTTGATACTTTGTGAAGTCAAAGCTGGCATTTGTTGCATGCTGAGATACAATAGATGGGATTGTTTACATAGTAATTTCACTTGTTCAGATTTTCAGTAGACTAAAATACTGCCAAGCCTCCAGATAAAACTCTGGTCAGTGTTAATAACATTTTGTTGCCGACAATAGTGATCTTTTTTTTTTTTTTTTTAAGTAAACAAAATGGTGATGGGAAGTGTTGGTAGAGGCCAGACATTTGAATATTTTGAATGCATTAGAATCTGATTACTGCCTAGAGCAAAAGTAGTTTTGTTTCTTTTAATTTGGAAACAAACAACTGGAGCATTATGATAGTGATACAATTTGCTGCCTTATAAGCCAGTAGGAACCAGATAGTAACTGACAAAACATTGCCTTTAGTAGGAAAACCACATAAGCATCTATGATTTGGATACATTTCAAAGATTATGGTGTAACTACTGTCCAGTACTATAGGTTGTCTGAAGTCTGAAAAATACAAAAAATAATAATAATACGTTCTTTCATGTGATCTGGGCCTAGCCTCAGGGATGCACCCAGCTGGAAAAAAAATAGTTATTTTGGGGAAGGTAGTCTGTAGATGAAAATGATGGACCATTTCCTTCATGTGCTCGTAGTTGCATGATCATCAATCTGGCATTTTGTATATGTGTTGCAGGTGTATGAAACAAGCTGAAATGCATTACTGTGAACAGAATTCCTTTCAGTTGTTCACAGTCAGATGACATAGTTGTCTTAAAGAAATATGCTACATTATGTTTTTGTAGGGCAGTGGCACAGTCTGCATGTGAATGTAACCACTTGATGGCAGTCATCAATCCAGCTTGTTAGGGGTATTGCTTGCATCTGTGTGTGTGTATATGTATGCACACATGTGCAAAGAAGGAAATATGCATGATAGTGGCCAATATATTTTACACATTTAACAGAAATTTGAGATTTACCATTCAAAATATGGCAGAAGTGGTTATTTTGGGTTATAGGGGGATATTTAGTGTGAAAAACATCTTACAACTGCATTTCATTGATTACAGTTAAATGGTCATTTGTATAGCTTATCACTGGCTGAGTGTGTGTGCGTGTTTGTGTTAGACAGATGACAGCTTTTACCTGTAGACAGTTTGTGCCTCCTTCCCAATCAATTGCACTTACCTGTCAGAAGGGGCATATTGCAGTTGGATAGTTTGTGTATTGAATACGTTTATACTAGTGGTATTTCTTGAATGAAATGAAGATAGGACCCATATTTTGGTTTTCTAAATGTCATACTTTAAGGCTTGTGAAAACAAAGACCAGAAGACAAAATTACCCTGTACTTGTGAACGCCAAGGGAATTCTTGTATAGTCCACACTTGTAAATTCTCCACACTCAAATGGCTGCTGTAGACAAAATCCAGGATAAAATCAGTTATGTTAAATGCTGAATAAATATCCACAAAGAGGTCGTATGCGACAAAATATCCTTATGAATCAAGTAGTAAAAAAGATTTCTCCAAAAGCTTTATTGAACCAATACTGTATTGGTTCAATAAAGCTTTTGGAGAACAGTATTGGTTCAATAAAGCTTTTGGAGAAATCTTTTTTACTACTTGATTCATAAGGATATTTTGTCGTGTACGACCTCTTTGTGGATATTTATTCAGCATTTAACATAACTGATTTTATCCTGGATTTTGTCTACAGCAGCCATTTGAGTGTGGAGAATTTACAAGTGTGGACTATACAAGAATTCCCTTGGCGTTCACAAGTACAGGGTAATTTTGTCTTCTGGTCTTTGTTTTCACTTGTTTGATACTTTAAGGCTTCACAGCATGTTTTTTTGCAAATGTGGTTTATTTCACTCAAACACCTGCATTTTTTTTTCTTTTCTGTAAAAGGCACTACATAAAATCACAATATTTTGCAATTATGAGTAAAATCATAATATTCTGCAGTTATATGATAATGAAAACTGATATTAGTCTGTAAAAGTATTTTTTTAAAAGTATTTGTCATTTTCAGGTTGGAAGAAAGACACTTTGCCAGGCACTGGGAATTGACAGTCAGCAATTCAGGATGTATTTTTTTCATTGCCTATGCACCTTAACTCATCAACACCTACGTGGTGTGAAATGTCACACCTCTAGCTACCTAAAGGCATCTTACATTCCAGCACATTTCCTGACAAATAATCTTAAAAGCATAAGATAAACACGTGAATGTTTTATGGGTAATAACATTGATATTTGTATAGTTTTAATATCTTTGTCAGTAAGACATATTCTTTACAGTGAGAATAGTCACTGTATTCATAGTTTTTTCCATAAATACTATAACTTTATAATGTACACAAACCCAGAATTATACTTTTTCCTAAACTTTCACAAGCAAATTGTCCTTTCTTGGAAAACTGTACAACCTAGACACATATTGTTTGAACATTTTTGTTATCCAGACATAAGGTTTCGCATTACAACAAAAATTCTTGTATTAGTGCATGTTTCTGAGACATTTTCAGAATGATGGAAACATATACTTAATTGTATAAATAATACAAATAACACTGAATATCTCTCAAGATGTACATCTTACACTGGAAATATTGGGCAGTTTTCTTCACTAACAGCGAAGGCTTCACCTGATATCATGCAACAGTTTGTAAGTCAGTTAGTTTTTGTAGTATTAAGTGCATATGGAAATATTGTTTGTTTTCATAATTGGTAACAAACAACTAGCAAGATCTCTGGTATAATGCTATCTAAATGGAGCCTCACAATAAATCTTCCTTTTTCCTGTCCTGGCGTCTCACACCATAGTTATCAATAACATGTTGAACCCAGGACCCTCTGAACTTTTAGTTATGTACTTACCATAACGATAGATGTATGTGATCCATCTCGCCTACATTCGTAACTGATGGGCTCGGAGCAGAGAAACGGCTCCGACTCTGCCGATAAACTAGCACGAAGTCTCTGATTGGCTGGGCCAACCCCTCTATCCCAGGATGCACCACACCCAAGCCCCCAGATCTTGTTTGCCCCACACAAACTCTCCCTCACATGCACTCAACTCACGGAGATATGTGATCCAGAGAGAAGAAATTAGATCTTCAGTGGAAACCCCAAAAGTGTTTCCTCCAAATCCTTCAGGTAGGGGGCAGGAGGGGGGGTATATACGAATGTAGGCGAGATGGATCGCATACATCTATCATTATGGTAAGTACATAACTAAAAGATGTAGTGCGATCCTATCTCGCCTACATTCGTAACTGATGGGACCGCGTCCCTAGCACCTATATCCTGGGAGGCTCACTGGAAAAAACACTCCTGAGCACTGTGGAACCAAAAGACGCCCGACCTCTGGACGTCAAGTCTAATTTGTAATGAGAAACAAAGGTGTGTGGAGAAGACCAAGTGGCAGCAGCTCAAATTTCATCCACAGACAGTCTGGAGTGGAAAGCTGTTGAAGTTGCCATGGCCCTGGTAGAATGAGCTCTAACTGGGAATGGAAGGGACCTTCCTGTTGATGAATAAATGAAGGACACGCAATCCCTGATCCATCTTGCGATCATGGCCTTAGTGACTGGTTTCCCAATTTTGTTATCTGCAAAGGCAACAAATAGTTGATCTGATTTTCTGTCCTGCTGCGTCCTATCCAGATAGAAACGTAATTGTCTATGCACATCCAACTGGTGAAATCTGTATTCTGCATCGTTGGAAAAATTGGGAAAGAAGACTGGAAGCTCAATAGATTGTTGAAGGTGAAGAGCAGAAGAAACCTTGGGGAGAAAGGATGGATTTAATCTCAGGGATACTCTGTCCCTATGGAAAATGAGATAAGGAGGCTTGGCAGAAAGGGCTTGAAGTTCTGAAACCCTTCTGGCCGAAGTAATAGCTACCAAAAATGTGGTCTTCCATGACAAGAATTTTTTTCTCACAAGTTGTTGCTGGTTTGAAAGGAGGGGACGTCAAGGCACCAAGGACCACATTCAAATCCCATGGCAAAACTGGATGCGATATAGGGGGACGAAGCAACCATGCTCCTTTAAGAAAGGCCTTACGCAATTTGTGACTCATGAGTGAAGGATCAAAGGCAACATGGAAATTGCTGCTAATTGTACCTTCAGCGTAGAAACGGCGGAACCTTGACTAAAAAGAGAAGCCAAAAAATCCAGAACCACGGAAACGGGGGCTGTCAGGGGATCAAGGTTATGCCGCTGGGCCCAAATAGCAAATCTCTTCCATTTGCTAAAGTAAATACCCTTGGTAGAAGGGTTATGTAAAGAGGACAATATTCGAACCACCTCAGGCGAAAACGCCTGTTGCCTGACTAAGGTTGGAAGCGGAGCAGCCAAGCCGCCAGTTTGATAGTCCGTAAAGACGGATGTGCCTGCCCCGACTGATGAGTCAGGAGGTCCGGAATCGGATTCGGGATCCAGGGGCTGTTCACTGCATACTTCCGCAGGAATGGAAACCACACTTGACGGGGCCAGAATGGGGCTATCAGGATTATGGCGCTTCCCAGACAGATCGCCTTCTGAATCAGTCTGGGCAGTAGACGAAGTGGGGGGGGAGGCATAGAGTAGACCGGAGGGCCATTTGTGGACCAGCGCATCCCTGGGTTCTTCCCCTTGAGCAGGGATTAAGGAGAAGTAGTTGTCGCACTTCGCATTCAGCGGACTGGTGAATAGATCGCAGCAAGGCAACCCCCACCAGGCGAAGATCCGATCCGCCACTTGATCGTTCAGGGACCATTCGTGGGGCATCAGGATGTCCCTGCTCAGCCTGTCCGCTATAACATTGGATTTCCCGGGAATGTGAGTTGCCACTAGAAACCTCTGGGAAGCAATCACCCATTCCCACACTCTCATGGCTTCTCTGCAAAGGGGGTAAGACCTGGTCCCTCCCTGTTTGTTGAGGTACCAAACCACTGACATATTGTCTGAAAGAATCTCAATCGTCCCCAGTGGGAGAGAGCTGTGTAGTGCCTGCAACGCCAGAAGCACCGCTCTCATTTCCAGAACATTGATATATGTAGACGAGTCTCGTGATCTTGCCAAGTGCCTTGGACTGTCCTGCTCAGATAATGCCCCCCCCCCCCATCTGGGAGGCATCCGTGGTCACCGTGGCAACAGGGGATGGAGGGTAGAAGGATTTGCCCAGGTTCAGGTTGGAGGAGAGAAGCCACCAGTGAAGATCCCGCCGACACGAGTCCGTGATAATTATCGGGTGGGACAATGGAAGTTCCTGGAAGGACCATTGGCTCGATAGGAGCCACTGTAGAATCCGCATGTCCAGTCTTGCCAGCAGAACTAATAGAATAGAGGCCGCCATGGATCCTAAGAGTTGAAGGACTAACCTGGCCGGAACTTTCCGACGGGGCAATAGATCCTTGACTTGGTTCTGTAAAATCCTTATCCTTTCTGTTGGGAGGTAAGCTTGCATATTTATAGAGTCTAGCTCTGCGCCTATAAAGGCAACACGCTGTGATGGCAGCAATACAGACTTTTCCGAGTTGAATGTTATGCCTAGCAATTGACCCAATTCGATGGTAGTAGTCACAGCATGAGTGAGTAGATGCTTGGTGGGAGCAGTGAGGGGCCAGTCGTCTAGATACGGAAACACCTGGAATCCAAGACGCCTCAGGTGAGCCGTTACCACTGCCAGGCACTTGGCAAACACCCTGGGGGCTGTGGTGAGACCAAAGGGCAGGGCTCGAAACTGGTAGTGACTGGTTCCCAGGCGGAAGCGTAAATGAGTCCTGGACGCCTTGTCTATCTTGATGTGATAATAGGTGTCCTTGAGATCGATGGAGCACATCCAAACTCCTTCTTCTAGCAATGGAAAAATGGATTGTAGCATGACCATCCGGAACTTGGACTTCTTTACGAAGCGGTTGAGACGGCTGAGATCCAGGATAGGTCTCAAGTCCCCTGTTTTTTTGGCACCAAAAATAATCTTGAGTAAGTTCCTAATCCGGCCTGGCCTTCGGGGACTGGCTGGATGACTCCTTTTTCCAGCAGCTTTACCACTTCTGTAGCTGCTTGAACCCTTTGACTGGGTGGAACATCCGGGATTTTCCTGGGAGGGGGGGATGAATAAACGGGATGGTGTAACCTCCGGCGATGATCCGGAGCACCCAGTGATCCTGAGTGATGGACTCCCAGGCTTTCAGGTGCTCCGAAAATTGACCCCCAACTGCCTCCAGAGACGCACAGTCGGGCCGTCCCTCAGGGACATTGGAAGGATGAGCCGAGAAAGGATTTGCGGTCTCCTGTGTTGCGGGGGCCTCCGCCGCCTTTAGGGCGACGTCTTCCAGAATAATTCCCCCCTCCCCTGCCTCTGGAGGGGGGCTCACCTTGATGAGCCGGGAAAGACATTTGCGATTTCTTGAACCACATTTTTCTTCCCCTCTGAGCCTTGGGATAAGGTCTCGTGGGAAGCGAAAAATGGGCCCCGATGGCAGACAAGGTCTTGCCCTCCTGCTCGCATCTAGTGAGGGTGTCCTTCACCTTGGGTCCAAAGAGGGAGGACCCATCAAATGGGGAGTCTGTGAAAGAAGACTTGAATGCCTCCACAAAGTGACACAAGCGCATCCAAGTCTGCCTCCTTAGGGCTACGCCTGAACTCGCTGCTCTACCCGCCCCCTCGGCCGCATATGAAATGAGCCTCATGGACGAGTTAATGACTGACGACAGGGTCGACAGCTGGGCGTTGACAGACTGAGCCAATGCCTCAGGCACATGTCCCGACAGGGCATCTCCCAACTCCTTCACGAGATCCCTTTGTAGTCTTGTGAAATGGCACAAATAATTCAGTGACCGCAGGGTAAAGGTCGCTGAAGATAGGGTACGCTTCCCGTACCTATCCATGCTCCTAGATTCCTTGCTAGGCGGATGGATAGACATCGAAGCCTCTGCCACATCCTGTTGAGTGGCAGATGCCACCACCATAGCATCTACCGGAACTCCCTTAGTGAGAAATTGCTTATCGGGGGGTGCAGACAAGAATTTATTGGGGTGAGTGGGGACAGGCTCCACAGAGTCAGGGTGTTCCCACACCCTTCGACAAATAATGTCCAGTAACTCGTCGAAGAGTGGAGATACCCAGGAGGCGGAGGGCTTGGCTTCGAAGGCCTTGAGGAACACCGACTCTTCCGCGGAAGGGATCTTGGAAGGCCAGTCACCCCTCTGTCTCAAGATCTCTAGTATAATCTGAGAACGAGACATCGTCAGAGGACGACTTAGGGGATCCTTCCACATCATCCAGATCAGTGTCTGAGGTGACGGACTCGTCTGCGGAGTCCACGTGCTTCCTCTTACACATCTTTTTCTTAGGGGTCTCCTCAGGCAAGGACTCTCTCGGCCCTTCGGAAATTTGGGGACCACAGAAGGAGGTATCCTCAGGTCTGGGAGCCCCGCTGTCCGAGGACAGGGGTGCAACAGAGGCTCCAGTCGTCGCCAGGGAAGGAGCTACAGATTCCGGAGAAGTAACTAGGGGCTTTGCCAGTACACTCCTCATGGCCTCGAGGGCGGGTCCACCAGAGTCTGCTGAAAGACCCACCTCCAAGGCCCTGACCATAGTCGGGGCTCCCCTCGCCGAAGCACCAAGAGGGAGACTCTGAGCCGAAACCAGAGGCCCCGATGACTCCCCGTCAGGCCCGACCGAAGAGCCACGAGTACCAGCACCTGTCGAAAGTATCGAGAAGGTCGGAGCAGAAGTTGGTGCCGACGGACTAGCAGTGGGTCTCGGAACCGACCCGACAACTTCCCCAGCTCCTGTAAACTTCGGCTCCGATGACCCTAAGGTTGTCGAAGGAGGGAGCAATGATACAGGCAAGGCTGGCTACGTAGCCGACTGGGCTGGGCTCGGCAGCAATTTGAAAAAGACCGGTGACTGTAGGAGCCTCTGGACGACCCTGTCTGATCCGAATCAGAGAGCCTAGAGGATTTGGAGGAAACCGAAGGGGCTCGACAAACTGTCTCCATAGGCTCCAAAATCACAGTAGGAGTTCGGCTCTGAATCGGCTACAACAGCATCGGAGCCGAGGCAGACTCAAAAAACACTGAAACTTCCTTCGGAGCCGATGAAGTAGGAGCCGAAGAAACCAATCCCGGAGCCAACCCTCTGTCTATCGACTCCGAAGCCATAGGAGCCGAGGGGAGAAATTCCAATTCCGAACCCCTTTCCATTGGCTCCGAAGCCCGTGGAACCGAGGAAGGGGAAGCAGAACTTGGTCTCTCATCTGTCGGCTCCGAGGGCAATGGCACCGAAGATGAAGACATAGATTTAACTCTTTTGGCCGGCGGATCCAACGGACTGGTCGGAGCCGACGACCTCCTCTTCTTACCACGAGGCTCTGAGGATAGAAGAACCTCTTCAAAGGAAGGTCTGATTAATCCTCTTAAAATCAGTTTATTTTTTCTCTCCTGGAGGACCCTCGAGGAGAAGGCATGGCAAATACTGCAAGACTCTTGCAAGTGCTTGGCCCCTAGACAGTAAACACAGATGTCATGGCCATCTGTGATAGACATTTTGTATCCGCATTTGGTACATTTCTTGAAGCCAGAAGGCTTATGTTCTTTCCCAGACATTCTCACAAAACATACACAGAAGGAGGAAAGGAATGGGGGTAGCTCTAAGTTAAACACTCTAAAGGCAGGGCTAAGGCTTACCACAGAAAATAAACTTTAACATAAAACAATCAGTACACAGTCAGACAACAAGATAGCTATGAAAATAGCTGTTTTTGGTTAATTCTTAAGAAAAAAACCCACCAAAAGCCAAAATTTTGACTAAAAAAAATAGGGTACTTAGCCACAGCCAACTCGAGACCATATCGTATCTCTAGAAGCGGCAAACGAGATCTGGAGGCTTGGGTGTGGTGCATCCTGGGATAGAGGGGTTGGCCCAGCCAATCATAGACTTCGTGCTAGTTTATCGGCCGAGTCGGAGCAGTTTCTCGGCTCCAAGCCCATCAGTTACGAATGTAGGCGAGATAGGATCGCACTATATCTACAGTTCAGTGCATTACACCACTAGGCCAACTGAGCTCATGTAAGCCTGTCAGTTATGAAAATGTGAACATAAATATGAAAATATGAATAATAAGTCACAAACAGTAATACTGCAAGACATCCTAAATTATCAGTTCTTAGAGTCAAGTTGTTAGCAAGTCCATGCACTTTCTAATACTACTAGTTGGTAAGTCATCTGGTTAAAGAAGCCAGACCTAAAAAAAGGTCTGGATGCCATTAGGAGCGATGGATGTGAACAGGAACTGTGCAAAAAAGGCACTATAGGCTTGAAAGAGTTTAAAGTATACATTAGGTCAGTTTTATAACTGAATATTCAAGTTTGTGGTCTTGGAAATTTTATTAGGAAATATCAACCTATTTAATATATAACAGCCCTGTATTGATAGGAACCACAGAAAAGGTCTGTGTGGTCATTAGAGTCTGCTAGGCTGCCAAGATGCATTATATTTGGTTTCTGTAAGAGGGGTAGTACATTACTTCTTTTCAGGGTCTCAAATGCATTAGGTGTCCAGTACATACCTATATTAAGCTGGCGTTACATCAGAAGCAAAAGCCTTGTGTGTTTAGCAGTAAAAGTGACTTTAAGTGTAAACATGCCACTGTCCCCTAAACCCTTGCAATGTAGCCTGTGCTGTATTTGGGCAGTGAGTTGCATGCAAGTCCTTAAGAGTCAAATGGCTGTCTTTGATGCAGGGAAATACCTTGGTGTTCAGCATCAAATTCCTACCAAAGTATAAGTGGAGTATGTATTGATGTTTCACATTAACAGTCTGCCAAGTAGCAATATATGCTGTTTCCATTCGGGGTGTATATGACCTGTATTTTGGTGTGAGGAGTACCGTACATATCCAAACTATATCTGTATCAAGTTAGCATTACCTGATAATTAAAAATCATTTATATTGCTGAGGAAATTCCGATATGGTGACATATGTTTAGGTTGCTAAAATAGCACTCTCAATGCAAGGGGCTAATAATCAAAAATGTGGTTAAATTGGAAACTGTTCACACTTATTGGTGGAATTATATTTTGCCTACATGTATTACGTGGAAAGCAAGAAAAACAAACAAGTGATACATTAAAAGATTGAGAAAGTGGTAGAACTGAGGAAAGTGGTAAAAGACCACATGGCAGTAGAGAAGAAATAGCAGCAATCTCTACAGCAACACAATGAGCTTAAAAAGACAACATTGGAAAAGAAAATATAGTGTAAAATAAGCATTCAAAATGAGTGGGACATTAGATAGTTACATTAAAAAAGGGGAGTAGAATGCAGGAGGTTTTACCCCACCATGTAGTTGACACAACGGTTTTGAAAAAGGAGAATGCAGTATTAAAAGAAAAAAAATATTAGAAAAAGAGTTGTGTGAGAGGGTATATAAGTGAAACGGACAGAATTAGAACAATCCTGTTCAGATAAATGATTTTTTACCATACCAGAATGGGTAGAGTGATCCATCTGCAAGAACTGTATGGTTGAATGCACAAGTAAATGGACAGGTTTGGCAGTAGAGCAAATACAAAATGAGAGCATGTAGAGTTTATCAACCTGGTGCCCTGGCCAGGAAAATACCAAGGCCTGTTGCAGTTTTCAGACTAATGAACGTCAGGACCAAATCTCGTCAAAGCTGTGGAAAAAGGGCCAAACCTTAAAGGTGGAACAAACTAAAGTATATATGTAGACCAGAACTTCTCAGGGTGGTGGTTGGGGGGGGGGGGGGGTAACCAGATTACAGAGAAGCAAGTTTCTGACAGACATCTGAAGATGCAAACAGGATTATGCTCCAAACTCCTATATCTGGCTGTGTTATGAGTATTTCTTCTAGAATGATACACAAAACTTATAGGGAGGTAGTGGCAGCACTTGGAAGATTTGCAAGAAATGACAGCTAGGAATGCAGCAATACTACCCACTCAAGAAAAAAGGCCAGGGTTTGGAGACTAGAAGAGACATTAGTAAAGATAGCCAGGGATGGCAGGTAAAACCTTTCCCATTTCTTTTTTTCAGAAAAAGATGAGAGATAGAGAGAAAAAGAGTACAGGATTATTCATCGCTGATGATGAAAGCTTTGCAGGCAGCTGAGATGCTAGCAGTGCAGAAACTTGAGATGAAGCTTGTGTCTGGTCCTGTTTATGGCTCCTTGGTAAGGATTTATGCTGGACTGTTAGATGTGTAGTGGGGTTATTTTTTATTACTGCTGATTTCCCTGTTTGTAAAGGTTATGACTAAAAAGATATGCAAGTGTTACGTTATGCTTCTGGGACTGAAAATTAATTTTAAATGTGTTTATTAATCCTCAGAAAAAACATATGTATATGTGTAACGCAGGCTAGTAGCTCTAACGTATTAAAAGGACACGAGGGTCAAATGAAGACCCAAAAGGTCATCTAGGGCAGTAAAGCTATTATGCTTTTAGTTCAGGGATGGAGTGGTTGGGAAAATAAGTGATTAATAATCTTCAGGTTACAGTTGTCATTTTACTCGGAGCTTAGCTTCAACAAAGGGCTATTTTATAGTGGAAAAATGTGTTACATACATACACACGCACACACATTGTAAGGAAGGGAAGAGACAAATATTGTTAAAGGGCAGAGATTAAGATAGGGATGGTAACTGCACGAGTACGTTGAATTGCTGTTGGTACATTTGAGGGAAAGCTCCCCAACTGAAGGAAGGGAAGTCTCAGATTTGATGTTTTGAGCTGCAAGGATGGAGAAAGCAGGTGGCAGGCCTTAAAGGGTACATGTGATTTCAATAAAACACTAGTTGCGGCCACATGAAAGTAAAGTTAAGGCAAATAAAAGTGACACAAGATAATCTTATTACATTAAAAATAATACCAGGGATTTACCTAATTGTTGTAACACTAGGGGATGTGGTATTAAGCAAAAACATCTGCAAACAATTAAGTTTAAACATGTTTACCTCTCAAAGTGTTTTAAAAATTCAGCTGGGGTGGGAAAGAAAATAGCAGATGTATGTGCAAAGATGAGAAAAGAACCAGCTAGATGGAGAAGCATCTCCAAAGGGAGGATAATGTGCAAAAGAAATAAAACTGTATGCAGTTGTTTTTGACTATAAATTTTATGATAATTCTTTGGGGGGGAGGGGGGAGAGAAACTAAGCATGAATCTATAATGGAGAGAAATGTGCACTTAGCAAAAAGACCGAAAAGATAAAACGTTGAAAGTACAAGCGACAATACAGGTGTATTATGAGACATGATTTAGGAACTAGGAAAGCAAGGAGAGAGACAAAAAGAAGCAGTAGGGAATGTTACAGAGGAAAGACAGTGACACTAGAGTAATTCATACTTAAATATAAAGTTCTGGAATGTAAACAGACTAGTAAATGTGAGAAAAAGCTGATGTGATGGTGTATGTCCACAAATGTTCAGTGCAAGTAGCTATGTTACAAGTAACACACTTGTGAACTGCAGAACACAAAATGCTGATAAAAAGAGGTGGAAGATTAGGCTATAGTGCAGAAGTAGATGAGAAGAAAGGATAGTAATGATACTGATACAGAAGGATACCAGTATATAAACTGAAGAAGAGACAATAGATTCTTATAGAAGATAATTCATGGTACGAAGCTACTGACATGGAAAGAGAATTACATAGGTGTCCGATACAAGTTAACCAAATACAAAAATAAGAAAAATGCAGGGTATATTAGGTGAAATCATTAGTTTCTGGCAAGGTCCACTTGAACCTAATTTCAGCATGGAAGATGTTTTGGGTGCCTGAGGAGATGTGTAACATCAAGAGAGGCACTGTGTCTGAAACGATGCTTAAAACTGTATGGGATAACTGATAAAATTGAGTTCTGTCATGGAGAGTGGGAATTTGCACGTTATGCAGAGAGATGCAGAAACTAGGCAAGACTGGATCAGTTCTGCATTTCTATGAAACATGTATTTCGGCTTTTCCTGGATAGGGGTCGCCACAGCGGAACTCCGGTCCGCTAATGATTGGCAGTTGTACCGGCTTGCCAGGCCTAACGCACAACCGTCAACGAAGGTATGCCCATTCACGCATGGCTCCACGCAGAAGACGCTCTAGCTGAGAATTGAACCGGACAGCGTCTTACTGTGAGGTGACAACGCTACCGCAGCACCACCACTTCTATGAAACATAAAGACCTGTAATGAGCCAGGGTAGGTACTCACACATTTATGCTCTCAGTTCATGCCCCAGTCATCTAAAAAGTAAAAATAATGCATCAGTCAGGGACACAAAGGCAGTGGGTTTTCCTGCTCCACTGTTTAAGAAAACATAAACACCGAAACATTAAATCAAACATTAAAGCTAAGCTGTCTCGGAACAGAATACTAATATTAATGTTGCAGAGAAGTATGGGTAGACTTAGAGAGTTTTGGTAACATGGTCAGTATGAAAGAAATGAAGGAAAGGGAGAGGAGTCTGTAATAAACACTGTCTGCAGGAACAAGACAAGGAATAGGGGAAGACTTTAAAAGACAAGATAGAGGAGCACTTTGCAAATATAAATGTAAAAGGAGGGTGGCCGTGAAACAGACCTTATTTTGAAGTAAATTTCAAGACTACCAAATTGCTAGCATAAAAGTTAAGTGTACAAAACGTGCAGAACGTTATTAAAATGAGGTACCCTAATACTGAAAGATGGACTCTGATCCAGGTAAGTTATTGGAGTTTTATAGGCAATATTATACATAGCTATAAGGAAAGAGGCAGAGGAGACTAGATTTTGAGAGCAAGGAATTTTTTTAAAGAATTAACAATATTGCAGATATTTGAACCATAAGGTAAAGACCATTTGAGAAAAATAGCCAAGAAGGAAATCACACGAGAAATAAATTTTCTGGCAAATGGAAAAGCACCAGTAATGGATGGAATACTAATAGAAATTTGGAGGGAAACGAATGGCGTATGGCTTAACCTATTTAATGTCATTGTCGCCTCACAGTAAGACGCTGACCGGTTCGAGTTTCAGCTAGAGCGTCTTCTGCGTGGAGACATGCGTGAATGGGCATACCTTCGTTGAAGGTTGTGCATTAGGGCTCGCAACTCAGCACGTAAAAATCAACTGCCAATCATTAGCGGACCGGAGTTCCGCTGTGGCGACCCCTAACCGGGAAAAGCCAAAAGACACAACATTAAAGGGGGTGAAATACAAAGGACCTGGACAGGAAGAGTAGTGGTGATACCTGGAAAAAAAAAAGGAGGGAACCTACACTGGTGCCTATAGAAAAATCTCTATATAGAGTCATGATTACAAAGTCTATATTTATTTATTTACATTTGTTGACCGGGAGTGTCCGACTGGATGTAGATCCATTTCCAGCAGAGGCCCGGGGAGAAAAGCTCCACAGTTAAAATAAACAGACAGTAGTTACATTGGATTACATAGCGATTAACAATTTAACATAGCAATTACTTACAACATATTTACAGATGAATAACATAGTACATCAGTAGACAACTAAAATCTTTATCTGTGAAGTACATAACAGGCATTAACAAATGTTACAATAAGAAGTTCCTGCTGTATATTAAGTACTAGGCTTATGAGCATCTGAGCTTGCTATTATCAAGGTAGTTAGTGGAGTGGAAAGAAAGGTAGTGGTTGGATGGGGTGGGTGATATTAGAGTGGGAGTTGCAAGGGCATAGCCAGCATGTTTTTAGGTGCGCTTTTAGTAAAGTTTTGAAGTGGGTGCATGATGGTATGGAGGTAATTGTGGGTGGGAGGGAGTTCCATAATTTGGCTATGGTGCAAGAGAATAGTGCTTCACCAGCAGAGTTATTGGCTTTAGATGAGTATATAAGCAAAAAGGTCAACACGGGTGATGACTAGAATAATATTCGGTGACCAGTTTGAATTTATTGAATGGGGACAAACAACAGTTTTTGATGCGGTAACAATGTGAACATTATAAACACTTAATGATAGGGCTAGATGCAGAGAAAGAGATCTGATAGGGTGAGATGGGAAGTCTTGTTCTTGGTGAAGCAGAGATTTGGAGTGACAGTCAAATGGCTGGAGCTGATTAGCAGATTATACAGTCAAGTGTAGGTATTTGTAAAACTAGTTAGATCCCTTTTATAGTGATTCCAGGTCACAAAGGGCACCAGTTAGGACAGCTAAAAGACAGAGATCTCTGAAAGCTGAACCTAGATATTATGAGCAAATAGCGAAGGGGCATAAAATAAAGAGTTGGGAACAAGCAAGAATACAGTTTGGATTACTGGAGCAAGTATGTCTAGCTTATATGGGAATGATGTTGGAATTAGACACAGACAAAGACAATTAGAAGAAGGTATAACACTGGACTATATCAGCTTGCTGACGGAAGCTAGATCTGACATAGCAACAAAGCAAAAACTGGTATGTAGAGCATGTATGTGCAAAGCAGGTAATTGTAAGGGGTATGAGAACGTATGAAGATAGGGATGGAATGATTGTAAGGGGTATGAGAACGTATGAAGATAGGGATGGAATGATTGTAAGGGGTATGAGAACGTATGAAGATGGGGATGGAATGATTGTAAGGGGTATGAGAACGTATGAAGATAGGGATGGAATGATTGTGAGGGGTATGAGAACATATGAAGATAGGGTTGGAATGATTGTAAGGGGTATGAGAACGTATGAAGATAGGGATGGAATGATTGTAAGGGGTATGAGAACGTATGAAGATAGGGTTGGAATGATTGTAAGGGGTATGAGAACGTATGAAAATAGGGATGGAATGAAAGATTAGGGAGGCACATCACAAAGAAACAGTGGAAAGAGATATGCATAGCACCAAAATATGCCATGAAGGACAGGAAAATTAGGATTTTCATGTTGAATTATCTACATAAGTATACATCAAAGAAACTACAAAAAACATTTCCTTCCAGCAAGAAGTCTGTATTGGAGGTGCAACTTGAAGGGAGTTAGAAAAATGAGAACACATTTTCTGGAATTGCCAAGAGTTAGTGTTGCTTTCATGTTGGGACACAAATAAACAAATCTTCGTGGGTTCTGTTAAAGCAGCTTTATTACATACAAGCACATTACTACTGTTGATTATTGACTCCTAACTTAAGTAACTTGTATACAATTAATGACTACGATCACGCTTGCTCACTCTATGGCTGCTCCTTCAAAATGGCACTAAGGTTGGGCACGTGTGTGTTATATACGTGCACGGACAGCCTCGCATGCTTCTTAAAGATACAAGCACACACACTTTACACTCTGATCTACATCCTCCCTCTTTGAGAAATAGACCATACAATTGGTATGAGACTATTTAGCATGCAGAAATCACAGGTAATCCATAGACAAGCATTATACAACACTAAACATGTAGGTATGTACAATCAAGTCCACTTTGCTGCATATTTCACACTTAGTTTAGATATTCATTCATATCGTGTGACATAAATTTGGGAATTTGATTTAGCAACAGGGCAGTTTCTGCAAAATGGTTGACATGTGGAATGTTGAAATCACTTTCTGGAACAGAATCAGACTTTGGAACACATTCTGGTCTGAAAACAATGTCCGACTCATTCTTTGATTGAGAATTTGTATCACAGATTCAATGTTGTGACTGCAGTAATGATGGTTCTGGTACAGGAAGAAGATGTTTGAGATTCCTCCTATACTCCATTCCTTCAGAATTTACCAAATATCTCTGCTCGACACAAATGCCTGTAATCCGTCCTATTCGATCAAAACCTTTTGTTGTCTGAATTCGTACCGTCTCTCCTTCCCTCAACGGACAAAGTAGTTTGCTTGATCGGTTGTAACTAGATTTCTGAATATTATGCTTCTTAAACAGTTGAGTCGGGATAGGTTTAATGTTCTTTGATTTAGGCTAGTCTTGGAGATCTGGATAAGGTATCAGCTAGATAAATCAATTTACCTTTAGTGTCGACCAGTTTGAAATTGTGCTTTTGCAATCTGAGCATCATTCTTTGTAATCTCGCTGGAGAGGAATGCATAGGCTTCTTTAGAGTAGTAACTAAAGGTTGATTATCAGTTTCAATTTGAATAGCTCGATCTTAAATATAATTATGAAACTTGGAACATGCAAATACTATTGCCAACAGTTCTTTCTCACTTTGAGCCTGCTGCATCTCAGTCTGCATTAGTGTTCTAGATGCATCTGCCCTCTTGAAGGATAACTGCACTTAAACCAAATTTTGAAGCATAGCAAGAAAGAGTAACTAGTTTTGTTCCCATCATCGTATCTTAACATAGCGGGGTTGGTAATATTCTGCTTAAGGTCTTCAAATGCCTTCTGATGTTCTAACCATGAGCATGCAAAATTTTTGCATGTGAGCTCTCTCAGACGCGGTCAACTCACTGAAGTCTGGTATAAATTTGCTTAAATAGTTGACCATGCCCAGCAAATGCTGCAAACTTTGTACATTTTCTGGCGCTGACATCTCTAGAATAGTTGCTTGCTTGGTCGGGTCAGGTCTTAAGCCTGTACTCGTAAACAAATGACCTACGTACATTGGATATAAAAAGTTTACACACCCCCTGTTAATATGCCAGTTTTTTGTGATATAAAAAAATGAGACCACAGTAAATCGTTTCAAAACTTTTCCCACCTTTAATGTGACCTATAACCTGTAAAATTCAATTAAAATACAAACAAATCTGTTAAGGGGAAAATATAAAAATACAAACAAATCTGTTAGGGGGAAAAATGTAAAAAATAAAAAAAGTACAATAAGCTGACTGCATAAGTGTGCACACCCTTAAACTAATACTTAGTTGGGAGGGTGGCCTAATGGTTAAGGTGTTTGCCTTACAAACACAAGGTGCAGGGTTTGAGTCTCACAAGGGATAATTGGCTAAGCTTAAAATGGCTCGAAAGGGCAGTTAGCTTAGTACTAACCTATAATAATACTTTGTTGAAGCACCTTTTGATTTAATTACAACATTCAGTCTTCTTGGATACACACCTGCCATCAGAGACTCTGATTAACCCGAAATAAAGTTCAACTGTCCTAGTAGGATTTTCCTGACATTTATTTGCTCAATTGCCTGCTACAGCAAAAGCCATGGTTCACAGAAAGCTTACAAAGCATCAAAGGGATCTCATTGTTGAAAGGTATCAGTCAGGAGAAGGGTACAAAAAAATTTCCCCAGCACTGGATATACCATGAAACATAGTGAAGACAGTCATCAAAAAGTGGAGAAAATGTGGGACTACAGCGACATTGCAAAGAACCGGACATCCCTCCAAAATTTATAAAAAGACCAGACAAAAACTGGTCATGGAGGCTGCCAAGAGACCTATAGCAACACTGAAGGAGCTGCAGGAATTTCTGGCAAGTACTGGTTGTGTACTACATGTGGCAACAATCTCCAGTATTCTCTATATGTCTGGGTTATGGGGTAAGGTTGCAAGACGGAAGCCTTTTCTTACACAGAAAAACATCCACGCCTAACTAAAGTTTGCAAAACATTACATCAAGTCTCCCAAAAGCATGTGGGAAAATGTGTTATGGTCTGATGAGACGAAGGTTGAACTTTGGCCACAATTCCAAAAGATACATTTGGAGCAAGAACAACACTTCGCATCACCAAAAGAACACAATCCACATGGTGAAGCATGGTGATGGTTTTAATATCATGCTATGGGGTTGCTTTTCTTCAGCTGGAACTGGGGCTTTAGTCAAGGTGGAGGGAATTATGAACAGTTTCAAATACTAGTCACTTTTGGCCCAAAACCATAAGACGTCTGCTAGAAAGCTGAAGATGAAGAGGAATTTCACCTTTTGACACGACAAAGACCCCAAGCATACATCCAAATCAACCAAAGAATGACTTCACCAGAAGAAAATTAAAGTTTTGGAATGGCCCAACCAGAGCCCAGTCCTAAATTCAATAGAAAATCTGTGGGGTGACCTGAAGAGGACTGTGCACAAGAGATGCCCTCACAATCTGACAGATTGGAGTGCTTTTGAAGAGTGGGCAAATGGTGCCAAAATGTTGTAATTAAATCAAAAGGTGCTTCAACAAAGTATTAGTTTGAGTGTGCACACTTATGCAACCAGCTTATTGTATGTTTTATCTTTTTTTATATTTTTGCCCCTAACAGATTTGTTTGTTTTTCAATTGAATTGTGCAGGTTATAGGTCACATTAAAGGTGGGAAAAGTTTTGAAATTATTTTTTTTGTGGTTTCTTTTTTTTATATCACAAAAACCTGGCATTTTAACAGGGGTGTGTAAACTTTTTATATCCACTGTATGTAACTTCTGAAAGTATGAATTTGCACTTCAGAAGCTTGGGCTTTAAGTTCACTTCACGTGCTCTGTCTATAACTTTCTTTAGGTTTCTGTCATGATCTGCTTCACCATTGCCTCCAACCAACAGATCTTCTACTGTTATGGCACATGGATAAACTGAAAAAAATTTGTTCCATTGTATGCTGAAAAACTTCACTTGTAAAATGTATATCAAATGGCATCCTTAGGCATCTGTAGCTGCCAAACAGAGTACCAAAAGTAGTTAGAAATGAGGATTTGCGATCCAGCATCACTTGCGAAAATGAACTCTCAGCATCCAAAGCTGAAAATACAGTGGAATTCGGTATTAGAGCTGCAACCTCTTCAACTGTGCACATAGGTTGATATAGTCTTTTTAATGCTTTATTCAGATCTCTTGGGTCAGTACATATTCTGATTTCATTTGAGCCTTTTTTGTGAGTGGCTACCATGGACGATACCCATTCCGTTGGTTCTGTGACTGGACAAATCACACCTTGCTGTACCATTTTATCCAACTAAGCTTTAACTTGATCTTGCATAGCTATTGGAGCTCTTCTTGCTGGTCTTGACTACTGGAGTGATCTCTGGGTCTAACCTCATGGAATACACAACTGGAAGTTTACCTAATTTGTCATAGAAAGCATCAGCATAGTCTTGAGAAAATGGCTTCTGAAAAACTGGAACTCGGAAATGCACTTACATGAACTTCTTTGGCAAAAGAAAGCAGACTCATTCTTAAACTATCTTTGAGACCCAATAAAGACTGTACTGGTCTTTGTACTATGTAGAATAACAAGTTGTAACAGTTCTCATCCAAATAACATGAAAGTATCACTGAACCTTCGGTTTGAATTTCTTCACGTCCATAAGCAACACGTCTTGCTCTACTGGTTACATTGAGTTTTTTGTTCTCACCCTTGTTAATGTGTCTGATATAACAGTGTCTACTTTGAGCTCTGTGGATTTTCCATTAATCTGAACAGTACAAAATACTTCACTTCTTGTTAATAAGTTCCCTGCATCAACTCTCTCCATGCACTGATACACCATCTACATAGAAAGCCGACCATTTCAGCTCTACTTGATCAATCTTTCTTTACAGCTGTATGAGGCTTACTTGATCTGCAAAACTTTTGGAAATTATTCCATTTTTTACACTTGTGACATTGCTGACCATATGCCAAGCACTTCTCTCTTTTAGTCTCATGATTCACACCACAATTGGCGACAGTATCTTGCAAACTTTGTAACCAAATTGGTTGCTGTTAATAAGTAATTGGAGCTTTTCTCCCCACTGAAAACGGGCTCTGTAGCCCACTGGACCTTCCCGGTAAACAAATGTCAAATATAAATAACTAGATTTGGGTTTTGCTGATTCATGCCTGTGTTGCACTGAGCTGGTGTTGGAGCTTACACCTTTCTTGGAGCTTTCTGGAAAGCTGCACACCTTCTTTGGAAATCTGTAGCTGGCACGAGCTTAGGCCTGTTCTTGTTTACCATGTGTTGTATACTATCTACATGTGCTGTGGAACCAACTGAAACAATGCTCTTGTCACTCGCAAGAGTACTTTTGTGTTTTTTCTGTCACCTCATGGCTCTGACAAATCTCTCTGGCTTTGCTCAATGTTAAATCACTGTCACAAAGTAAAATCTTTCTCACAGCAGCTCTAGTAATACCACATACAAGCCTGTCCTTTATCAGCTCATCTTTTAGATCACCAAACTGACATATCTTAGCTCTGTTTCTCAAGTCAGTTATATAAGCTGCAAATGTCTTCCCTGGCCTCTGATTTCTTGTGTAAAACAAATGCCTCTCTAATGTATTTGTTTGGGGATTGCCCAGTTCTCTGAACTTGCGATTCAAACATTCGGGGTCTTCTCTTGATTCAGCTTGTACAACAACATGGTAGTCAGCACCTTCTCCTTCATATACTGCTGGTGTATACACAATGGCCTCTGACCCAGCTAAGTTTAGCAAAATGAATGCCCTCGTGCATGCATCTCTATCTTGTATGAGAATATTGTACTCTTGCTCAAATATTATGCAGTTCTCTGCAATATTCTGATCAAATACAAGGGGTAGGGGTTTTAGAAAACCATCTCCCATATTAACATGTGCCATCGAAGGGGTTTGCAAATAAGCATAAGCATACACACACGCCAAAATGAATGCCAGTGATTACTCAATGCTTTTGTACTCTGAACTTGAACCTTTCAATTGGACTTTTTGGAATTATGCAAATAAACTCATAGTACTTTTGAATAACAGGACTTTGCGAAATAACTACTCAGGCTCTTCGATACTTTTGGAATTGTATTCGTAAAGGCAAAAATGCTGAGGTCATTTATCATCATCTGCTGTACTTTTGGAAATGTATCAATGAAGGCTGGAATGCTACAGTCATTCACCCTCAGTTAATAAAATGGTTGTATTAAGAAGCATTCGAGAACTTTATGACTCAACTGAATAATTCACTAGCACTGTAATATTCTTGTGATGTCTTTTGTAAGAAAGCACCTCTAATCATTGTGAGAAACATGCCAAGTAACTGCACAATGTGAGTAAATCAATCATCTGTTGCTTAAACTCAGTAACTTTTCGAAGTACTTGCACTTTGCGAATAACTGCATACAGCACACTGAAATGTACCTGAAATGGCGGTAGCTGAAGAAGCACTTTGTAATGGCGGTACTTTGCGAATTGACACACCCAACACAAGAAACTTTTCGAAATAGCTGTACTTTGACTGGATTACACAAAGCAGTTGCACTTTGCACACAACAAACCCTTGAAATGCACAGTAGTAATCACACACACTAAGCTCTTTTACACATACTGAGGTACTGCAAATAACTTTAGTTATGCCCTTGACACAATACGATGCGTAGTTATGCCCAAATACAGCACTTTGCCAAAACACATGCAGTCGCCTTGCTTTATTTTTGCTTAATGTGCCCTTTATTTTCTTATTGTAATGTTTGCTCGTTTAAGCCCTTTTTATACCCAATATACTTTTCTGGTGCTCGTTTTGCTTTAAACATGCCCAGCTTTGCCTCAGACACACTCGTTTTGCTCTAAACACACTCATTTTCTTTACACATGCTCATTTTGCTTTATAGTTAATATTTTTATCGAATACCTCTAACTTAAACATTTTCTTTAGTTAAACATTCGTGCTTTCTGTTTGCCTGATAATGCGGTCTGTGCCCTTGTCATGCCCCTTTGTTGTCTTTCGCATCACGTAAACAGTTTATTTATCATTACTTTTGTTTCTCTCTGGCTATGTTTGTACACTTTTCTCTCGATTTTACTTTCACTGTCATCTTTACACCTCATGGCACGGAATATTATTTTCTCTTCTATCCCGGGTCTGACACCATGTCGCTTTCATGTTGGGACAAGAATAAACTAATCTTCTTGGGTTCTGTTTAGTTTTATTACATACAAACACATTACTAGTGTTGACTATTGACTCTAGTGTAAGTAACTTGTGTACAGTTAATGACTACAATCATGCATGCTTATTCCTTAACTGCTTCTATAAAATGGCGCTAAGGTTGTGCAGGTTATATACGTACAGCCTTGCTGGCTTCTTAAAGATACAAGCACACACACTTTACACTCTGATCTACAGTTAGGTAGCAAAAAAAGAAAGGACATGCACATTTTTAAAGAATCTAGCTGACACAAATATGCTTACTCAAGTATTGTTATAGAACTGGGATTCAGACTTGAAAATTTTAGGTTGCACTCATTGGAGTTTCTTTTTCCAGGACCCCAGATTTCCCAGTACATTGTTTTCCTGACATAAATAGTCTTGGTACCATTTTTCTTGTGACAATGACCCTGGTATTACCTCTCACCCAGACCCATTATCAGGCTTCCATTTACAGGAGTCTTCCACCCCATTGGGGATCTTTCTAGCAAACCATCAAACCAGTGGCTGGCCCTTCAACTCATACCAGAGGTCAGCACCTCTCTCAAGTCCTTTATTTCTCACCTTGGAGAAAAGGTCATTGAGTTGGTTCCCGTCTAAAAATTGATCCTCGTTTGGATCTTTATTTTTTTCTTCCGACATCAAGCCCCCACTGTTGGCTATATCCATGTGTCCCCCCTGATGTTCTTCGTGTTTCACTGTTGCAGTCCTAACACATGGGTTATCCAGCTACCGGTAGCCCTCAGTCGGCCCAAATGCCAGAGTCCTTGGTATACGACGTCGGCTGCCGTCGATTGTAAACTGATGTCAGAACGTCTGGTATAAAGGGAGGCAACCAACGCCATTTCCTCAGTCTTTCTTGCCACAGAGCTCAAAGCAGATGCAATTCGCACTAGTGCCAGTTAGCCGTTTACCTTATTTCTGCATTCCGACTACCAAGTTGAAGATGCCTTCAGATAAGTACCCTGTTGAGGATCCTCTTTTCTTGCTTTAACGAATGTCAGATAAAGTTTAATAACTGTAACTGTCTTGCCTGTGGAAAACAGATTCCACACTGTGATTTTCATTCCTATTGTATAACTTGTTTGGGCCTTGAGCACGACGTCTCTAACTGTGATCTCTGTGCTTCTTTCAACCCGCGTACCATATACTGTAGAGCTAAAATTTTATATAAGCATTTCAGAGTCTGGCCTAAGTTCATTGGTATGGTGTCTTCTGGTCTCCCGACTTCGGATGTACCTAGGTAACGCAAGGACAAGGACCGTGACAGGTCTAGGGTTAAAGCTGCTGACAATGCGTCGGTGAAATTGGTAGTCAGTCCAGTGGTAGCTAGTGAGGTGCTTTCGCAGCCCCTACAGTCTGCAGATTTTCAGCCGCAGGCCTCTGCCGAGACCTTTACAGAGTCCTCCATGCCACAGGCTGCCATCTTTTCTTCAGACCCTCCACCTGTCGCCGCCTCAGATGGGTCCAGAGCCGCTAGGCAGGCACCGGCTTCTGACACCTCTTCTTCGACATGAGACCAGAGCCAGACTTGACTACCTTAGCTCAGACTTCTGCAGATGTTAGACCTCCTGAGTTCCTCCGGATTACTAGCAAACCTTTCAGCCGCAAATCTACCCACAAGCGAGTGTTGGCCTCCTCTCATATGCCTCAGTCCCAGTTGGTAAAGATGGCTGGTGATCTTCTTACCCTTATTAAGGGCTTGCATCCCTCCCCTTCCAAGAGGGTTAGGGAATTGTCTCCTGATGTTTTGTCTCAATCAGTTTCTGAGGTTTCCAGTATTTCTGCTGGTGCAGAAGGAAATTCTCAACTTTTTTCTGGTTTTGAGGATTCTGATGCTGAGGATTCTATCCCCTCTGCCTTCCCTCCAAAAGAATTTTTCCTTTGGGGATACTTTGAATACTCTTAGGGAGCACTTTAAATGGAAAAGTCAGCACTTCCCTCAGTCTAGAGGATCCGGGAATTTTTAGATTTGCCACAGTATAAACCTCTGGCTAGATCTCCTGTTTTGGAAGTTTTGGATGATATTTTCATGGAAAATTCTTTAAATCCTAATTCTGTTCCTCCTGCTCCCAGAAAACCTGATAGGTATTATAGGGTTCCTGATTCTCATCAATTTCTTTTTCGAAACCCTTCTGCTGATCCTGGGATTATTTCTCAAGGTCCCAAGGGCGTTAAGGCTGCTATTGCTAAAATCCCTGTACCTTCTGATAAGGAGTCTAGGGCCTTGGACAGGTGGGGATAAAAAGGTCTATACCTCTGAAACTCTTGCCATTAGATCTGTGAATTGTCTTTTTCACATGCTTGAGTATCAGCAGCATACTTTTGGAGGCTATTAAGGCTAAGCATGGGGATATTCCTTCCATGTCAGTGAACAAAGACTTACAAGATTTACTAAATTCTGCCACTCTGGTTAATAAGCATTCTCTTCATTGTGGTTTTGATACCTTGGAGGCTTCCTGCAGTGCAGCAGCCACTGGTTCCATTATTAGAAGGCATGCTTGGCTTAGGGAGCAGCCTCTTTCTGAATCTGTAAAATCTAAATTGCTGGATGTTCCTTTGCACAAAGACAACCTTTTTGGTAAGGCTGAGGAAGTACTGAAAAAGTTGGAGGATAAGGCGAAATCTGTGCAAGCTGTAAAAGATTTCCTTCAGGTTTAGCCTCCTCGGTTTAGTAGGCATTATCCCTCCAAGAACTGGTCTTTCCCTGATCCTGGCAAGCAGGGTTGCTCTAGGCCTAGGGGTTTCAGATCTTCCAGAGGGCAGGCTTCTGCCCCTCGAAGGACTAAACAATGGCATCCTCCTTCTGCTAAATCTGGGAGTTCTAAGCCAGCTTCCCAAAGCAAGCATTCTCATTGACAACGGCCTTCTTGTGCCTACCTCTGCGGGTCCAGGGTTTCCTTTGGGGGGAAGGTTAGCCAGGTTCGCAGGGGTATGGTCAACCATCACAGACGACAAATGGGTACTCAACGTAGTAAACCAAGGTTACAAGTTTTATTTCCACACCTTCCCTGTTCTACAGGGTTATCCAGACATTCCCAGAACCCTCAGGGCAGAGGTAGAGAATCAAATTTCTTCTGTACTGACTATGGGTGCTGTAGAGCCAGTTCCTGCAAATCAGGCAGGCCTAGGTTTTTACTCAAGACTTTTTCTGGTACCCAAAAAAGGGGGCACTTGGCGCCCTATTCTGGATCTCTTCAACATTTATTGCCAATGTTGGACAAGGATTCATGGCTGGTAACTTTGGATCTCAAGGAGGCTTATCTGCACATCCCAATAAGGGAAAGTTGCAGGCAGTTTCTTCGTTTCAGGGCTGGGGAGCAACACTTCCAATTCTCTGTGCTGCCCTTTGGCTTATCTACTGCTCCCAGAGTTTTCACAAAGTGCCTGCCGCCAGCCATTGCTTTTTGCAGGCAGAGGAACATTCAAATTTATCCTTACCTGGACGACTTTCTCATTCAAGCAAACTCCCCAGAACAGTTAAAAAAGGATTTGGACTTCGTGAAGTATATTCTCACTTCTTTGGGTTATACTCTGAACGAGAAGAAGTCAAAGTTGATTCTTACAAGGGAGATTGTTTTCCTTGGAGCAAGTCTGAATACAGCCACCCAGATGGTATTCCTCCCTCAAGACAAACAACAAGATCTGTCGGCTTATTTCAAGAATTTGCAAGCATGACCCAGCTCTCTGCAAGGCAATTCCTGCAAGCAATGGGGTTCATGGCTTCATGTATCCTGATGATCCCACATGCAAAGCTGCATATGAGAAAACTTTAGTGGTACCTCCCTGTCTACAAATGAAGTTTCTCTGGTGGGCAACAGACTGTTCTCAGGACAAGGGTCTGCCTTTCCGCCCACCACCTGCCAGACAGATCCTCACCACAGACGCGTCAGATTATGCATGGGGGGGCACATCTGGAAGGCAGGAGCATACAAGGGACTTGGAGCACACAACAGATTCATCTGCACATAAACTTTAAAGAATTGATGGCAGTGCAGCAGGCCTTGCTGGCCTTCAAAGATCTACTCTACCCTGGGACCCTTCTGATCAGGACAGACAACACCACAGTCATGTTGTACATCAGCAAGCAGGGGGGACTCACTCTTATCCTTTGTGCAGACGCAGCATGAAACTATGGTCCTTAGCAGCTTCCATGGGCATACATCTCATAGCCCAGTATAGACTAAACTCCTTGGCGGATCAATTGAGCAGAAATGTTCTGGATCCTCACGAGTGGCAACTGAACAAGATCATTTTCCATCGCATCACTCCGCATTGGGGCACTCCTCAGGTGGATCTTCTCCTCTCACACCAATCATCTCCTTCCAACCTTCTGCACCAGGGAGTTTCACGACAAAGCATGGAGAGTGGACATTGTGTCCTTCCCATGGACACAACTCTCAATTTATGCCTTCCCCCTCTGCCTCTTCTTCCCAGAGTGCTGCTAAAGATAAGGGATGAAAAGCCAAAGGCTATTCTTATAGCACAAGATTGGCCCAGGCAGCATTGGTATCCGCTCCTTCGCAGCCTTTCCCAAGCTTAACCTTGGCATCTTCCCCTGGTACCAGATCTGTTGGTTCAGGAAGAGGGAAAGTTTCTTCATCCTCATCTTCAAACTCTGCGTTTAACTGCCTGGCTAATACTTTAAATCTTTCCCAGCAGGTGGTTAAAGTTCTTCAGGAGGCCAGGAGGCCTAGCATCAGGAAATCCTATGCAGATAAATGGAAGAGATTTTGCTCTTGGATGCAGGCTAAAGGAGAAGAGTCTTCCCAACATTCTCTTTCCCTCATTCTTGATTATCTAGCAGGTTTGCTTAATGGTGGACTTAGCTTTAAGATTCACGCTTCAGCAATTTCTGCTCATTGTTCTTTTGAACAACCAATTTTTTCTCACCCCCTTGATGAAACAGTTCCTGGGGGGAGCTAGCAATCTTAGACCTCCCAGAAGAGCTGCTACTCCTGCTTGGGATCTTAATTTGGTCCTGGAGAAGCTTGCTCTTCCTCCCTTTGAACCTGCTGCCTCTGGAGACGTAAAGTTCCTTTCATGGAAGACTGTTTTTCTTTTGGCTATTACTTCCGCCAGAAGGGTTTTGGAGCTGCAAGCCTTAATGGCAGTAGAACCTTTCATTATTTTTCATACAGACCGGGTTTCTTTGAGAACTAATCCCTCCTTTATGCCTAAGGTGGTTTCCAGTCTGACCCTTAACCAGTCTCTTCACCTGCCTACATTCTTCAGTAACCCCCAGAATAAAGGGGAATGGATTCTGCACTCTCTTGATGTGCACAGACAGTTGAGATTTTACTTAATAAGACTAAACCCTTTCGGAAGTCTCAGCAGTTGTTAGTTTTGCTCCTGGGGCTCAGGGTAAAGCTATTTCCAAACAAACCATCTCCAGATGGATTGCTCATTGTATTCACTTTTGTTACCTGCAGCATGGAAATGTCCCCCCCCCCCAGGGTATTAGGACCCATTCTACTAGAGCAGCCTCTACTTCTGCAGCTTTTTTGAGAGGTGTGGCTCCTAAGGGCATTCTAGAAGTAGTTACTTGGTCTTCTGTCCATACGTTCACAAAGCATTACAACCTGTCTTTGTTTTCTAACTCTAGGGCTGGTTTTGCCTCTGCAGTTTTGCAAGGCCTCCTTACCAATCCTTAATCTGTGATTCTTCCTCCCCCCTTTTGTTTTCTTCCTGGGCTTTGGGAATCAGCCCATATGTTAGGACTGCAATAGTGAAACACGAAGAACATAGTACAGTTGTGTACACTTACTGTAAATGTAGCTGTTCGAGTGCATTCACTGTTGCAGTCCTGGATGTCCTTCAAGGATGCATCTGCAGTCATAACATATGGGTTGTCCTGCCTCAGGCAGCCCTTCGGTCGGCCGGATTCCAAAGTCTGGGTCTGGCCTCGGCTGATGTCGCACTTTCCCCGACGTCAGAGCGTCTGGGGTATAAAAGCATCAGCCGACGCCATTTCCCTCAGTCTTTCTTGCCGCGCGGTGCCCGAAGCAGAAGCTGTTCGCACGTGCCGGTCGGTCAGATCCAGTGATTTCAGCTACCGAAGACTTCGAAAAAAGCTAAGTACCCCGTTGGGGACTCTTTCTTGCCTCAGCCGATGTCAGACAAAGTAAATAATTGTTTAACTTGTGGGAAACAAATACCTCATAAGGATTTCCATTCTTACTGCCTTCCTTGCTTAGGCCCAGACCACGACGTATCAGCCTGTTTAGCCTGTGCCTCCTTCAACCGACGAACTCTCAGACGTCGGTCGGAGTTTGCAGAGGACTTTTTTGGAGCCGCTTTTGCTTTTAAAATGCCGTCGGAGACTCCGACTTCGCATATGGTCAAAAAACGCAAGGAAAAGGACCGACACTCGCGGCCCGCGGTTTCGGCCGAAACCACGGCTAGGCCTACCGCGAGTGTCTCTGTTTCGGCCGAAACCGAGTCCTCGGTGATTCCTTCTTCCGAAACCATACGTACGACCACCGAGGCCCGAGAGGCCCCGGCAGAGTCGGCTTCAGAACTACCTACCGAAGCTAGTGTTCAGGAACTGTCCGACACCATACCTTTGGACATTTCTACCCCTGCACGTGGGGCAGCTAGGCCCCCAGCTTTTATGTCCATTAAGGCCTTTTCTAGGGCTAAAGCTGCCAAACTTTCAAAAGCTTTGCCTGCCAAATCTACATTCCAGAGGCCTTCCTCTAGTTCTCAGATCCTCAGCCTTGCTGAGGACCTTATCTCCTTAATTAGGGGTTCACAACCTCACCCAGACAGGGCCTCTCAACCTCCTCCAGACAAAAGGCCCAGGACTGACCCCTCTGAACCACACTCCTCAGATGATTCCACAGATGGATCTGACTTGTCAGACCACCAGGAAGGGGCTTACTCGCCTTATGAGGATTCAGATGCAGAGGAATCTATCCCTTCGGCCTCCCCTCCTGAAGAGTTTTCCTTTGGGGAGACCTTACACTCCATGAGAGAGCACTTTCAATGGCAAGGTCAGGATTTCTCTGATTCTAGAAAAAGATTAAGGACTTTTTTGCATTTGCCTCAGCATAGGCCCTTAGCTATACCTCCAGTTCTAAATGTAATTGATGATGTGTACAATGATGTCAGTACAGCCCCTGATACTCTTCCTCCGGCCCCTGCCAAACCTGACAGATATTACAGGGTCCCGGATTCTCATTTCCATCTGTATAAAGCCCATGCTGCAGACCCAGAAACTATTTCTCGGGGCCCTAAAGGGGTCGCAGCCGCTACTGCCAAAAATCCCCTACCCTCTGAAAGAGAGTCTAGAGCTTTAGAGAGATGGGGAAAGAAGGTGTATACATCTGCAACTCTTTCTGCCAGGGCATTAAACTGTCAATTCCATATGATACAGTACCAAGAGTATTTGTTAGATGAACTGAATAAGAAACTTTCTTCTCCTGAACCCTTAGACCGTAAATCCCTTCAGGATTTGGTACATAACTCACAACAGGTTAGTAATCATTTCTTAAAATGTGGCTATGATGCACTGGAGGCCTCATTTAGATCAGCTATGACTGGGGCAGTTATTCGTAGGCATGCCTGGCTGAAGGAGCAATCTTTGCCGGACCATGTCAAAGCTAAACTCCTGGATGCTCCAATGGAGAAACAAAATTTATTTGGCTCCCCTGCACAGGAGATTCTAAAAAAGGTTGAAGAAAAAGCAAAATCTGTGCGAACAGTTAAAGATTTCCTGCAAGTTCAACCACCGAGATTCAGCAGAAACTGGCCTACAAAGAATTGGTCCTTTCCAGACTGTAACAGAGCCCAGAGAGGCAAGAACAGACTCCCTAGAGGCAGAGGTCAATCAAAGGGCTCCTACAGAGGATGTCAGTGGCAGCCTGCCAACCAGAGGAGTAGTGCAACAGCTACAACTACAACCACTACTACAGGACAGATCCAATGACTTGACTCTGATTCCGCCTACCAGGGATCAACTGGAAGCACCCTTGGGCGGAAAGCTGGCTTTATTCTCAAAAAACTGGCATTGCATTACAAAGGATACATGGACATTGCAGATAATAGACAAAGGATACAGGTTTCACTTCCACACTTTGCCAAAAAGAAGCGGAATGCCAAACCTTCCACCAAATCAGAAGGCAGAGGCTTTAAGACAAATCAGCAATTTACTTCAGATGAAAGCTATAGAAAAGGTACCATGTTCAGAACAAGGCCAAGGATTTTACTCCAGACTATTCCTTGTACCAAGAAAAGAAAACCAATGGAGGCCTATTCTCGACCTGTCCGCACTGAACACTTATCTCATTGTGCCAAAATTCAAAATGCTGACCCTACAGCAACTTCTTCCCATGTTGGGCAAGGAGTCTTGGCTGGTGACTCTAGATCTCAAGGAGGCATACCTGCACGTCCCTATCCGACCAAATTGCAGAAGACACCTCAGATTTCTTGCAGGATCAGAGCATTATCAATTCTCAGCATTGCCCTTTGGCTTATCTACTGCGCCCAGAGTATTCACGAAATGCCTGGCATCAGTAATTGCACATTGCAGACTACAGGGAATTCAAATTTATCCATACCTGGACAACTGCCTAATACAAGCGGACAACAAGAAAAAATTGTTAAAGGACTTGGCCTATGCCATACACCTGCTACAGGCCTTGGGATACACAGTCAACATCCAACTGTCAAGAGTAGTAACATCCCAAAGGATAACCTTTTTGGGTGCAGATCTGGACACAAACACCCAGATGGCTTTTCTCACAGAAGAAAAACAAAAACAACTTCCAGATTACTTCATGACTCTGACAAGACAAACTCAGCTTACTGCAAGGAAAATCCTGCAGGCCCTGGGTTACATGGCATCATGCATAATTTTAATCCCACATGCCAGGCTACATATGAGGAAATTACAATGGTACCTAAGGAGCGCATGGTCTCACCACAGTCACAGTTTAGAAACCATGATACCAATCATTCCATGCCTTCAAAAGGAATTCCTGTGGTGGGCTCAGGCCTGCCAGTCCAACAGAGGGTTGTCTTTCAACAAACCAAAAACAAGGCAGACCATCACCACGGACGCCTCAGATCGAGGATGGGGAGCACACATGGAGGACAAATGCATCCAAGGCCTATGGCCTCAAGGGCAGCTAAGCATGCACATAAACCAAAAGGAAATGCTGGCAGTGAGGCATGCAATCGAGGCATTCAAACCCTTCCTCCAACAAGGACATCTGTTAATAAGGACAGACAACACCACTGTCATGTGGTACATAAACAAACAGGGAGGCACACATTCCTACCCTCTATGCCGGATGGCTATGAATCTGTGGGATCTATGCCTGAATCTCAATATCCATCTGCAGGCCCAATTCATGCCAGGAAAAGAAAATGCACTAGCGGACAGCTTAAGCAGAACTACCATGGATGCACACGAATGGATGCTGCACACAGACATCTTCAAACTCATAACAAAGACATGGGGAATGCCGGAGATAGATCTGTTCGCCTCCCCACTCAACCACCAACTGAAGACATTCTGCTCAAGGACATACCACCCACAAGCTTGGAGGGTGGACTCTCTCTCTTTCAGCTGGAATGCCCTAACAGTATATGCCTTCCCACCTCTCCCATTGATGTACAGGGTTCTACTGAAGATCAGGGAGGAACAGCCAAAAGTGATACTAATAGCTCCGGACTGGCCAAGACAACACTGGTACCCACTATTGAGAAGCATGTCATAGGCACATTCATGGCCTCTCCCCCTATGGCCTCTTCTTCTAACGCAGAACAATTTCAAGACCCTGCATCCCAACTTGAAAACATTGCAGCTAACTGCCTGGAAAATTCCTTAAATTCCAATCAAACTGTTTTATCTCAGAGGGTGAAGGACATTATCCTGGAGGCTCGCAGGCCTTCCACAAGGAAGACATACTCAGCTAAATGGAAGAGATTTCTCATTTGGAGCACATCAAAGGGCACAGATGTCACAGTGGCAAACCTAGCACATATCCTAGAATACTTAGCAGAATTGTTCCACAATGGCCTGTCTTATTCTTCCATTAAGATTCATGCTTCAGCAATTTCAGCAGAATACAATGTGGATCCACCCATCTTCTCACACCCTCTCCTCAGACCATTTCTGAGAGGAATCAAAAATGTTAAACCTCCAATAACACCCCCTCTACCTGCCTGGGATCTCAACTTTGTGCTGGAGAAACTGACACTACCCCCTTTTGAACCAGCAGCATCAGCGGATCTACAGTTTCTATCTTGGAAAACTGCAATGTCCTTCATGGATGCATCTGCAGTCATAACAACTGGGTTGTCCTGTCGTCAGGCAGCCCTTCAGTCGGCCGGATTCCAAAGTCCGGGTCCGGCTCCGGCTGATGTCGCACTTCACCCGACGTCATCTCTGTTGGTCTTCGGGTATATAAGCATCAGCCGACGCCATTTTCTTCAGTCTTTCTTGCCGCGTGGCGCCCGAAGCAGAAGCTGTTCGCAAGTGCCGGTCGGTCGGATCCAGAGATTACTTCTACCGAATACTACTTCGAAGACTTCTAAAGCTAAGTACCCCGTTGGGGACTCTTTCTTGCCTCAGCCGATGTCAGAAAAAGTTAATAATTGTTTAACCTGTGGGAAACAAATACCTCATAAAGATTTCCACTCTTACTGCCTGCCCTGTTTAGGCCCAGCCCACGACGTAGCAGCTTGTTCGTCCTGTGCTTCTTTCAACCGACGAACGCTTAGGCGTCGGTCAGAGTTTGCAGAACAGTTTTTCGGTTCTGACTTTGCGTACATTATGCCGTCGGACCCTCCGACTTCGCATTCTGCCAAAAAAACGCAAAGAAAAAGACCGACACTCGCGGTCCGCGGTTTCGGCCGAAACCATGGTTAAGCAAACCGCGAGTGTCTCGGTTTCGGCCGAAACCGAGAAAACTGATCAAACTACACCTGAAACTATCACTACAACTGAGGTCCCTGCTAACACTCTTGAATCGGCCTCAGAAATTTTACCCACTGACTTATCAGACACCATTCCCTTGGATGTCTCTACCCCAGCACGTGGTGCTGCTAGGCCTCCAGCAGCCATGTCCATTAAGGCCTTCGCCAGGGCTAAAGCAGCCAAGACTACTAAAACAGTGCCTGTTAAACCCCCTTCCACCAGGCCCTCTGCCAGTTCTCAAATGCTTACCTTGGCAGAAGATTTAATTTCATTAATTAGAGGATCTCAATCTCACCCAGACAGGGCCTCTCAGCCCCCAGAAAGAGACCTAGGGCAGAGCCCCCTGAGCCAGTGTCCTCTGATGATTCTGCTGATGAATCAGACATAACTGACCAGCCAGAGGCTCCTTTTTCCAATGGCAGCAACAGGATTTTTCAGACTCCAGGAAAAGACTTAGGACTTTTTTGCACCTACCACAGCACAGGCCCTTAGCTATCCCTCCTGTTCTCTCTGTGGTGGATGATGCTTTCAATGATGCCTGCTCCGCTCCAGATTCTTTACCCCCAGCCCCTGCCAAACCAGACAGATTTTACAGGGTGCCAGATACTCATCACCACCTCTACAAGGCCCCTCTTGCAGACCCTGAAACTATATCCCAGGGTCCCAAGGCAGTAGCCGCGACCATAGCTAAAAACCCTGTTCCTTCTGAAAGGGAAGCAAGGTCATTAGACAGATGGGGTAAAAAGGTTTACACTTCAGCCACTCTTTCAGCTAGAGCTTTAAATTGTCAGTTTCACATGATACAATACCAAGAGTTTATGCTTGATCAGTTAACTAAAAAGCTAACCACTGATGAATCTCTTGATAAGAATTATGTATTAGAAATGGTAAATAACATACAGCAGGTTAGTAACCATTCTTTAAAATGTGGCTATGATGCACTGGAGGCTTCATTTAGATCAGCCATGACTGGCACAGTAATTAGAAGGCATGCATGGCTAAAGGAGCAAGCTTTACGGATCATGTTAAATCTAAATTGCTTGATGCTCCTATGGATAAATCAAGTTTGTTTGGTACACCTGCCCAGCAGGTTATGAAGAAAATGGAAGAAAAGGCAAAATCAGTCCAGACAGTTAAAGAATTCTTGCAGGTTCAACCCCCAAGGTTTAGCAGGAACTGGCCTGCCAAAAATTGGTCCTTTCCTGACTCCACAAGACCTCAAAGGGGCAGGAATAGACGTTCCAGAGGCAGAAACCAATCCAGAGGAGGTGCCTACAGAGGACGACAGTGGCAAGGTAACAACAGAGGCACAGAATCAACACCTGCCTCTACATCAACACAGCCACAGTGACTTAAATCTAAATCCGCCAACCAGGGAACAAATAGCAGCCCCTCTAGGCGGAAAGCTAACCTTATTTTCAAAAAACTGGCACCACATAACAAAGGACAAGTGGATTTTACGAACCATAGATCAAGGTTACCGGTTCCACTTCCACACTTTACCAGTCAAAAGAGGAATGCCAAACCTACCTCCAAATCAAAAAACAGAGGCTCTACAACAGATAATGGAATTAGCAAACATGAGAGCTGTGGAAAAAGTGCCAACAGCAGAGCAAGGAAAGGGGTTCTACTCCAGACTATTCCTAGTTCCAAGAAAGGAAAAAAGTTGGAGACCAATTCTAGACCTGTCTACCCTAAATACTTACATCATTGTCCCAAAATTCAAAATGCTGACCCTACAGCAACTTCTTCCCATGCTGGGCAAGGAGTGTTGGCTGGTAACTCTAGATCTCAAGGAGGCATACCTGCACGTCCCCATTCGACCTATCTGCAGAAGATACCTCAGATTTCTTGCAGGATCAGAGCACTATCAATTCTCAGCATTGCCCTTTGGCTTATCTACTGCCCAGAGTATTCACAAAATGCCTGGCATCAGTAATCGCCCATTGCAGACTACAGGAATTCAAATTTATCCATACCTGGACGACTGTCTGATACAAGGGACAACAAAAGCAAGCTGACAACAGATTTACAAAGGGTCATTTACTTGCTTCAAGCACTGGGATACACAGTCAATTTACAAAAGTCAAGGCTGATACCATCCCAGACAAGGACTTTCCTGGGAGCGGAATAGGACACAGTAAGACAAATGGCATTCCTAACTACAGAAAAACAAAAAGAACTCCCTCTTTACTTCTTGGCACTAATAAATCTGAACAAGTTAACAGCAAGAAAGGTACTGCAGGCCTTGGGTTTCATGGCATCATGCATAATCTTGGTTCCATTTGCCAGACTACATATGAGAAAGCTTCAGTGGTACCTAAAGAATTTATGGTCCCAACACAGACACAGCCTAGAAACGGAAATCCCACTAATACCATGCTTAAAACAGGAGTTCCTATGGTGGGCTCACGCATGCCAGTCAAACCCAGGCCTGCCCTTTCGCAAAGGTCAAGCAAGCCAGACCATCACAACAGATGCTTCAGACCTGGGATGGGGGGCACATATGCTGGACAAATGCGTGCAAGGATTGTGGACACAGGACCAACGTCACCTGCACATCAACCTAAAAGAAATGCTGGCAGTAAAACTGGCAATCCAAAAGTTCAGACCATTTCTCAAGGAAGGCCAGTTGATGATAAGGACAGACAACACCACAGTCATGTGGTACATCAACAAACAGGGAGGCACTCATTCCTACCCCCTATGCAGAATGACTTTGGAGCTGTGGACCCTGGCACTCAGCTACAACATCCAGTTACAGGCAATATTTGTACCAGGAAAAGAAAACTCTCTAGCAGATATGTTAAGCAGGACTACATCGGATGTCCACGAATGGCAGCTGCACCCGGACATCTTCAAGACCATCTCGAAGAAATGGGGAATGCCTCAGATAGATCTATTCGCTTCCCCTCTCAATCACCAGCTCAAAAAATTCTGCACAAGGACATTCCACCCACTAGCATGGAAAGTGGACTCGCTCTCCTTCAGCTGGAAAGGACTAACAGCATATGCATTCCCACCTCTTCCCTTGATACACAAAGTATTACTAAAAATCAAGGAGGAACGTCCAAGGATAATCCTGATAGCTCCAAACTGGCCAAGACAACATTGGTACCCACTGCTGAGGAGCATGTCTCAGAACAATATGTGGCCAATACCCCTGATGCCTTTGATGCTAACTCAGAACAACTACAGCACCATGCATCCAAACCTAAAACGCGTTGCAACTGACTGCATGGAACATCACATAGCAGCTGCTAATCCACAGCTTTCACAAAGAGTTAAAGACATTATTCTTGAAGCACGCAGACCTTCAACAAGAAGAAACTATGCTGGGAAATGGAAAAGGTTTGTCATTTGGAGCTCAGAAAGAGGTAAAGATGTATCAAACATAGATATGCCCAACATTCTGGAGTATCTGGCGAACTACTTCATTCAGGCCTGTCCTATTCCTCCATCAAGATTCATGCATCAGCTATTTCAGCAGAATACAGCTTTGATCCACCTGTTTTTCACACCCTTTGCTCAGGCAGTTCCTCAGAGGAATCAAGAATGTAAAACCTCCAAGGAAACCACCATTACCAGCCTGGGACTTGAACTTTGTGCTAGAAAAATTGACTCTATCACCTTTTGAACCAGCAGCAACAGCAGACCTGCAACACCTGTCATGGAAAACTGCTTTCCTACTGGCAATTACTTCAGCAAGGAGGGTTTCAGAACTACAGGCCTTAATGGCAGTGCAACCCTTTCTAATCTTCCACCAAGATAGAGTGTCCATGAGGACTAACCCTACATTTATGCCTAAGGTGGTATCCAGAGTGTCCTTAAACCAGGCAATCCACCTACCTACCTTCTTTCCCAACCCACAAAACAGAGGGGAAAGAATACTGCATACCTTGGATGTACATAGACAGCTACGCTACTACTTGGACAGAACAAAAAATAGCGGAAAGACTGACCAACTTTTCGTAGCCTATGCAACAGGAAGGGAAGGAAAAGCTATTTCCAAGCAGACAATCTCCAAATGGATAGGAAATTGCATACGATTCTGTTACTCCTTCCATGGAAAGCAAATTCCACAGAACATAAGACCTCATTCTACAAGGGCAACAACCACTACCACAGCCTTCTTACGAGGAGTGGCTACCAAAGACATTATTGAGGCGGCTACTTGGACCTCCGTGCATACATTTGCCAAGCATTATAATTTACCTCTATATTCCAGATCCCGAGCAGGGTTTGCCACTGCTGTTCTGCAAGGGATCCTAAACACACCATTATCTACCTTTATCCTCCTCCCCTAGTTGGCTATGGTATTCTACCCAGTTGTTATGACTGCAGATGCATCCATGAAGGACATAGTACAGTTTTGTACCTACCATAAATGTAGATGTCCGAATTGGATAGCATCTGCAGTCAGGATTACCCTCCTCCTTCCCTCTGTGGTACTCCTAGGGTGTTTACCCTTCTAATAGCTAGCTAGTGGGGGGACTTCTTTCATGGTGTATTTGTTTGTATTTATGTACATACATGCTTATTTTTGTGTTTACCTCTATCTTTTGGAAACATTGGCATCTATCCAAAATTTTTAGCCTTCTAGAGGGCTTCTGGCATCTGGGGCAAGAAACACTGAAGAAAATGGCGTCGGCTGATGCTTATATACCCGAAGACCAACAGAGATGACGTCGGGTGAAGTGCGACATCAGCCGGAGCCGGACCCGGACTTTGGAATCCGTCCGACTGAAGGGCTGCCTGACGACAGGACAACCCAGTTGTTATGACTGCAGATGCTATCCAATTCGGACATCTACATTTATGGTAGGTACAAAACTGTACTTTCCTTCTGGCAATCACTTCAGCAAGAAGAGTATCTGAGTTACAAGTGTTAATGGCAGTGCAGCCTTTTCTTATTTTTCACCAGAATAGAGTGTCACTAAGAACCAATCCTACTTTCATGCCAAAGGTGGTATCTAGGGTATCCTTGAACCAAGCTATTCACTTGCCTACGTTCTTCCCTAATCCACAGAATAAAGGGGAAAAACTTTTGCACACCCTGGATATACACAGACAGCTACGCTACTATTTGGACAGAACAAAAACTAGCAGAAAAACTGACCAACTTTTTGTAGCATATGCAACTGGGGTGCAAGGAAGAGCAATTTCCAAACAGACAATTTCAAAATGGATAGGAAATTGCATTCGCTTTTGCTACTCCTTTCATGGAAAGACAGTTCCTGCAAACATCAGGCCTCACTCCACAAGGGCCACGGCCACCACTACAGCTTTCCTACGGGGGGTGGCTACCAAGGACATTTTAGAAGCTGCTACTTGGAGCTCCGTGCATACATTTGCCAAGCATTACAATCTACCTTTATACTCTAGATCCAGAGCAGGGTTTGCAACTGCAGTCTTGCAGGGGATCTTAACTACACCATCCTTCTCTTAGTACCTCCTCCCCCAGATTGGCTATGGTATTCTACCCATATGTTATGACTGCAGATGCATCCTTGAAGGACATAGTACAGTTTTGTACCTACCATAAATGTAGATGTCCGATAGGTAGGCATCTGTAGTCAGGATTACCCTCCCTCCTTCCCCTCTGTGGTATTCCTAGGGTGCTTACCCTTCTTTTAGCTAGCTGGGGGAATCTATTATGGTGTATTTGTTTGTTTATTCATGTATATAATTTGCAAATGTTTGGAACTTTTCAGTATTTATCCAAATTTAGCCTTCCTAGAGGGCACCTGGCATCTGGGGCAAGAAAAACTGAGGAAAATGCCGTCGGCTGATGCTTTTATACCCCAAACGCTCTGACGTTGGGGAAAGTGCGACATCAGCCGAGGCCAGACCCAGACTTTGGAATCCGGCCGACCGTAGGGCTGCCTGAGGCAGGACAACCCATATGTTATGACTGCAGATGCATACCTATCGGACATCTACATTTATGGTAGGTACAAAACTGTACTTTTCCCACCCTCGATTCCCCCTTTTTTTCCTAAGGCACAGACTACTTATGTTGTTTTTGAATGGCTTTTTTCCAGGCTGTTTCCTTCCTGGTTTGGCCTTCTTTTGGGGGCTCCTGACATTTAAGGCAAGAAAAACTGAGGAAATGGCATTGGCCGCCTCCCTTTATACCGGACGTTCTGACATCAGTTTACAACCGACGTCGTATACCAAGGACTCTGGTATTCGGGCCGACTGAGGGCTACCAGGAGCCAGATAACCCATATGTTAGGACTGCAGCAGTGAATATACTCAAACATCTACATTTATGGTAAGTGTACGCAACTGTACTTTCTGGGTATTCCCAGTAAAGGAGAGAGCTTGCCAAGGGATGCTGGAATACAGACAGTTAAAGTGGTTTTTATCTTCTTTTGGATTTCCCAGTGGTCGAGCTAGATAGACGAGAGCCAGTTGCCTCCTCCTCCTCTTCCCCCTGATGACCAAAAATTTGTGAAACACTTTTAAGTGATGCTACAAAGTTGGAAATGGCAGTCTGATCTTGTCTTATCTCCCAAGCAAAACTTCAGTGGGCTTGCTGCTTTACCCTCAGCAAATGTTTTTGGTGGCCTCCCTTTAATGGACATTTTGAGGATGCAATTTGGATTTCATTAGAAAGGTTGGACACATTAAACTTATCTCATATTCCTAAGGAAGCTGACTGGATGTTTTGCCCTCCAGGGGGCTTTACAGTTTGTGTGGAAACTAAAAACAAAACAGATGCTGCTGTTTCTCAGTGGCTGTCTGCAAGGCTTCCCCGCATCAGACACCAGAGTTGCATCCATCAGACAAAAGGAGTCCAAGGATGGACAGATTTTAAAAGCACGTTTATACCCCCCCCCCCCGTCTCTGAAAGTGTTGAATTGTTTTTCCCCATGTATTCCATTCCTAAAGAAACATTGCATATGAACTGCAATGCGTGTCTGAGGAGTTGCTTTAGGCACCCAAGCAACTGCATTCTCTGCCCTTGGTGGCCTAAAGGTCCATGCGATTTACAATGCAACAAAGTGTGGCCAAAAACCATAATCTGGCATCAACATATAATAATTTGATATTTTTGCATCATTATGGAGTGTAAAAAGTACCATCAGAAGGAAGTAATACTAAGTAATTAATTATTTTTTAAATACATTGTATTTTGCCTGTGGTAGTAGTATTAGCATAGTGATTAATTTTTTTTTCTGTCTGCGATGCCATTTACCTAGTTCATAACAGTCCTAGGTCGCAGAAGGACAGTGATAGAAGTGGAACAGGCTATGACAACCTCTCCCTTTGGTAGTCATAGTAGATAAACCGCTACCACTCTGTATTACATATGTATGGAGCACATATAAGCCATCAATGGTTATAGTTTGCTTGTGCCGTTGTATGCCTGATCCTGTCCCAGGAATAAGCAGCACATCATCCCATCTGTAGTACCAGTGCCCACATGCTGTGTCAGGCCTGCAGTAAGATGTCTCTCACTTTTTTTTTTTTTTTTTGGTTTGGGGGGGGGGGGGTGACGACATCAGATGAATGATAAGTGGTAAGCTGAGAAGCTGTGCTCACACATCAAAACTCTAGTCATAGGGAGAACCCAATGTAAATGGGAGAGTTGCAGAAAAAGTAGACGTAGACTTGTTGACAGCAGTCACATCTTTAGTTTTGCTTATTTTGTAGAATGCGTTATATGGTAAACTCTGATGTTAACCAGAACTCAAGCAACTGGCAAAAAAAAAAAAATTTGAAGAAATGCAGTACAATATTTATGTGTTGCACTTTGTCCCCCCCCCCCCGAAACATACATAGAAGTTATGTCCTTACCATAACGTTCCATGTGGAATGTTTATCTTGCCTTTGTTCTTACACCTGGGTTCGGAGCCGATCCTCGGCTCCGTGTCGGCCGCTTAGCAAAGCTCTGCATCGAGAAGAAGCTCGAGACCAACCTAACTCCCACAATCCCCCTCTGCCTTTACCTCAGATCTAGTTTGCAAGCAAATCAGAAGTCAACGGAAAAGAATATAACACATTCATGCAAAAAAACCTAGCTGAAACACAGCCACAACAACTGAACAAAGGCAGGAGCAGGAGAACCAAACCAGACACCTAAATTGGACGTTCTTCCTGAGGGTGGGAGGGTGGGAATGTAAGAACAAAGGCGAGATGAACACTCCACATGGAACATTATGGTAAGGACATAACTTCTATATGTGAGAGTGTTCAATCTCGCCGTTTGTTCTTACACCTGGGTAGCGTCCCTAGCTCCATGTTCCTGAGGAACTCAAGGGAGAACGTTCCTGAGCACAGTGGAACCAAAGATTGCCCTGTCCCTGGAAATCCTATCTACTTTGTAATGAGTAATGAATGTATGCGGTTTAGACCAAGTGGCAGCCGCACAAATAGTGTCCAACTGTAGGCGGGCTGCATGAGCCAGAGATGTAGATATTGATCTTGTAGAATGCCCTTTGGGCTTGACAGGTAAATTTTGCTCAGAAGCAGTATAAACAAAAATAATACAATCGGAAAGCCATTTGGAAAGGGTTCGTTTCGTAACTGCCATGCCCTTTCTGCTGTCTGCAAAGGCTATAAAGAGCTGGTCTGTTTTCCTGTGATCCTTTGTTCTATCCAAGTAAAACCTGAGTTGTCTATGAACATCTAACTTGTGTAACATATATTCCAACTTATTGGAATGATTCTTGAAAAAGGTGGGTAGCTCAATGGACTGATTAATATTATTAATGGAGCAAACTTTGGGAAGAAAGGATGGATTAGTGCGAAGAGATACTCTATCAGGGTGAAAGATCAAATATGGATGTTTAACGGAAAGAGCTTGAAGCTCCGATACCCGTCTGGCCGATGTGATAGCTACCAGAAAAAGGGTTTTCCATGACAAAAACTTCAAAGGACAGGAAGATGCTGGTTCAAAGGGTGGCAGCATTAGCTGTGATAATAGAAGGTTCAAATTCCAAGGAGATGTAGGAATTCTAACTGGTGGCCTAATATGGAAAGATCCTTTTAGAAAGGCCTTACAAAGTTTATGAGCCATAATAGGAGCCCCATTTTCTCCCACATGAAAGTTTGAAATGGCAGCCAATTGCACTCTCAAAGTGGCAGGAGAAGCTCCTTGGTGGAATAGTTCGGCTAAAAACTCTAAGACTCTGTTAAGAGGGGCTATTACAGGATCCAATTGTTGTGAAGTTGCCCAGTGTACAAAACGCTTCCATTTACTAGTGTAAATCTTTGTAGTGGAAGCTTTATGAGAAGCCACCAGAATATTTTGAACTGCAGGGGAAAGAAGATCAGACCTGGCTAACAAGGGAAGCGGAGCAGCCAAGCTGCTAGTCTGAGGGAGAGTAGCGACGGGTGGGGAGCCCCTGATGAGTGGGTCAGCAGATCCGGCTCCGGGTCCAGGATCCAGGGTTCCCGAATTCGGTGTGCTAGAAGAAAGGGAAAACAAATTTGACGAGGCCAGAATGGGGCAATGAGGATTATTGTCCTTTGCAGGTTGCTGGCTTTCTGTAGAAATTTTGCAATCAGGGGAATAGGAGGAAAAGCGTACAGGAGACCCGGGGGCCAATCGTGAACCAGAGTGTCCCTGGGGACTTCCCCTGGAGGGGGTAGTAGAGCAAAATAGCTTCCGCATTTGGCATTCATTGGAGACGCAAACAGATCGCAGCAAGACTGGCCCCACTTGCGAAAAATTTCCTTCGCAATTGATTGTTTGAGGGACCACTCGTGAGGTAACAGGATGGCTCTGCTTAACCTGTCCGCTATGATGTTGGATAACCCCGGGATGTGCGTTGCTATCAGAAAGCGACCCATGGACTCTGCCCATTGCCAGATTCTCATGGCCTCTCTGCATAGTTGATAAGACTTGGTTCCCCCTTGTTTGTTTATGTACCAGACTACGGACATGTTGTCCGACTGAACTGCAATGGTCCATAGAGGAAGAAGGGGAGAAAAGTGTTGCAATGCTAGAAACACTGCCCTCATCTCTAGAACATTGATGTGCAGATTGTACTCCAATTTGGTCCATTCGCCTTGGACTGTCTGTCCATGAAAGATGCCCCCCCACCCTATCAGGGAAGTGTCCGTGGTCACCGTAGCTGTCGGCGTGGGTAATACAAATGGTCTTCTGCTGGAGAGATTGCAAGTCTGAAGCCACCAAGACAGGTGCGATTTGCAGATGTTCGTGATATGAATTTCGGGTGTCAGGGGTAACTGTTGGAACGACCATTGTGCAAACAGTAGCCATTGAAGAACTCTCATGTGCAGTCTTCCCAAGGGTATCGCAATGAGGGAAGCTACCATGAGACCCAAAACCTTCAGAACCAGTTTTGCTGGGGATTTTTTTGATAATAGGAGAAGAGATATATGGTTTTGTAGGGATGCTATTCTTTCCGGAGGAAGCCTCAGGATTAAGCAACGCGTATCCAATTCTGCTCCTATGAATGAGATATGCTGTGATGGCTGTAATAAGGATTTTTCGAAATTTACGGAAATTCGAGATGAACACAGAGTTGTAGTGTGTAATCCCTGGCCTGAATCAGTCGGCTGGTGGTGGCAGAAAGGAGCCAGTCGTCCAGATATGGAAACACCTGGAATCCCAGGCGTCTCAAGTGAGACGCTACCACTGCCATACATTTGGTGAAAACCCTGGGGGCTGAGGTCAGACCAAAGGGCAGGGCTCGAAACTGAAAGTGACTGGCTCCCAGCCGGAAGCGCAAGTGATCCCTGGACGCCCTGGCCATTTTGATGTGGTAGTACGCATCCTTTAGATCTATTGAGCACATCCAGTCGTCCTTCTGTAAGAATGGAAGGATCGATTGAAGCGTGACCATCTGGAACTTTTCTTTCTTGATAAAGGTATTGAGTTTGCTTAGGTCCAGAATTGGCCTCCAGTCCCCTGTCTTTTTTGGAACTAAAAAGAACCTTGAGTAAGTTCCGAATCCTCTTTGGTCCGCTGGGACTGGTTGGATGACTCTTTTTTTCTAGCAGCTTTGAAATTTCTATAGCTGCAGGGCCTCGCGGATGGGGCGGAACATCTGGGAGTCTTTTCTGCGGAATAGGGGGCAATAGGAAAGGAATTCTGTAACCTCTGGTAACAATGCTTTTTACCCAATTGTCTGATGTAAGACTTTGCCAGGCCTGAGGGTATAAAGCTAAGCGACCCCCGACTGCCTCCAGAGCAGGACAGTCAGGCCTCCTCTCAGGAGTGCTGGAAAGGTTTCCCGAGGAGTGTATCCCTGTCACCTTGGTTTTGCGGACCCACTCTGCCGCCAGGGCGACGTCTTCCACCTCTGCCCCCTCCTCTGCCTCTAGAGGGGGCATCACCCTGTGTGCCTGGGAAAGAGCCTTGGGGTTTTCGAAACCACATTTTTCCACCACGTTGCCCTTTGGGGTACGGTCTGGATGGGATGGAAAAACGGACTCCGACAGCAGACAGAGTCTTTCCCTCTTGCTCACACCGGGTAAGGGTCTCCTTTACTTTTGGGCCAAAGAGAGTGGCACCATCAAATGGGGCGTTAGTAAAGGAAGACTTGAAGGCTTCCGCAAAGGAACATAAGCACATCCAGGATTGTCTACGAAGAGCAATCGCTGAAGCCGCAGCCCTACTCGATCCTTCGGCTGCGTATGAGATCAGCCTCATGGACGAGTTCGCAATAGATGTAAGGGTATTGAGTTGTGCTGTAACTTTCTCCGAGACAGCAGCATCTGTAGTACCCTGGAGGATATCTCCCAACTCTTTGACTAGATCCCTCTGTAACCGTGTAAAATGGGTCAAATAGTTCAGGGATCGCATGGAAAAAGCCGCTGAACTAAAAATGCACTTCCCATACCTGTCCATAGTCCTAGAATCTCTGTTAGGCGGATGGACAGATGAGGAAGATTCAGACATCTCCTTTTTCGTGGCCGCTGCCACCACCATAGCGTCCACTGGCACTCCCTTTGTGAGATAAGCCTTGTCTTGTGGGGCAGTAATATATTTATTAGGCTTTCTAGGGACTGGCTCCACCGTGTCAGGTGTCTCCCACGCCCTTCGAGCAATCAATTCCATCAACTCATCGAAGGGCGGAGTGACCCAGGAGGAGGAAGGGCGAGCATCGAATGCCTTCAGCAAGACTGACTCATCCTCAGAAGGGGGTAGGGCTTGCCAATCACCTCTCTGTTTTAGGATCTCCAGGATGTCAGAAAAGGAGACATCCTCTGAGGGTGATTTTGGGGACCCTTCTGACTCATCTAAGTCAGTGTCCGATGTCAAGGATTCTTGTGGGGAATCCAAGTGTCTCCTCTTACACAATCTTTTCCTCGGAACTTCCTCAGGGGGAGCATCCGATGAAGCCTCCGAAGAAGAGGGGGCACTCTCTGGAGGTGGCTGAGACACTGGTGCTCGACGCTTAGATGTAGCCGTGGGTGCAGAGGAGGATAACGGACCCTTATGGGAAGGAGAAGCTGTTTCTGCAGAGGTGGTTGTCTGAGTCGACAAAACCTTCCTCATGAGGTTGAAGGCCCCCGGGTCCCGAGGAGAGGTATCCCCCGGTTCCGAAGAAAACTGAGGAATCCCCGAGACAGGAACCGATGGCATTGACCCCGAGGACGGAGCCGAGTTGATCCGAGCCGAGGCTCCGAGAGGGAGAGTCGGAACCGAAACATCGGTTCGACTCTCGGTCCCCAATCCAAGGATGGATCTTTGGCTCCGCGACTCCGGTACCGGGTCCGTCGGAGTCGAGGTGAACGGTGCCGACCGAGAAAAAGACAGAGGGCTCCACAATCATCAGATCAGCCTCTCCCGGCTGCGAAGGCTGGATAGGCCACGGAGGAGGAACAGATGGAGATAAGGGAAGGCCTTCGAGTCTCGACACCAACTGGGAGGAGACAGAGATGAGTTTGGACAAGGCCGTATTCTCCATCAATTTCTGCACCACGTGGTCTACATCGGTGTCGGAGAGGGGCCTAGAAGAACGCGTCGAAGGAATCTAAGACGGAGCCGACCTCAAAAGTACAGGAGGAGGAAGCTCCGTCACCAGTTCCAAGACCCGAGGCTCGGTAACTGACAAAAGTTCAACACTCGGCCCCGAGGTCTGTGGAACCGGTGAGCGAACTTTAAATGAAGAGCTCGGAGCTGATGACATGGGCTCCGACGTCTTCGATTCCTTCGAGGATTTAGATGTCTGGTCCGATGCATCCAGAGCCTCTTGGAATGCAGGCTTCAAAAGGCCTCTATCCATGAGTTTCCTGCGCCTATCTGTCATGACCCTTCCACTGAAAGAATGACAGATGGAGCAGTCTTCTTGCAGATGGAGAGGGCCAAGACAGTAGACGCAGGAACTATGATTATCTGTGACAGACATTTTCTGCCCACATTGGCACCGTTTGAAGCCTGACTTAGCTTTCTCAGACATGTTAAAAGTACAGTCCAATACAAAATTTTTAACAGTGTAATAGCCAGTTAAAATGTCAAATCCAGTAATAAGTCAATCCAGTTAAAGTCAAATCCTATGTATAAGTTAAAGGGTGGGTAGGCCCTGAGGGGGAACTAACTTTAAATAAGTATATATAACTTATATACCAACTAGAGAAACCCTCGACACACTACACACACACACAAACAACTTAAAGAAAGAAAGAAGACGAAATTTCATCCAAAAATATATCAGATAAAACAATCTTAGCTTTGAGGTGGTCCGAGCTCATCAAAAATGATGCGAACGTTGCAGCGGCAAACTAGATCTGAGGTAAAGGCAGAGGGGGATTGTGGGAGTTAGGTTGGTCTCGAGCTTCTTCTCGATGCAGAGCTTTGCTAAGCGGCCGACACGGAGCCGAGGATCGGGTCCGAACCCAGGTGTAAGAACAAACGTCGAGATTGAACACTCTCACATCTTATGTTTTTAGAGTTTTAAAAAGGACGATAGGAATAAATTCCCTCTCTCCCCAACCTGAGAACAGGTTATATCAAAAAATTAGTATAGGGTACAGTATTAGTCAGGCCTATTTTTAATAGTAACTTTCAAGCAACCAGAAACTACAGTTATCTGGCATCTACCAGTCCCCATGGGTGCTTGTTAACTGAGAGTGTAGAGTGATTAGCACTGTCCAATAATTAGACAGTGTCCCCGTCTTTCTCTGTGACTTTGATTGCTGCTAGTGGAAATATAATCAAATTCCTCGGTAACCTCTCATTAAATTTAAGGTACTTTAAGCGAATGCCAAAATGAATTTTTTGTTTTCTCCACTGTTGCTTGACCTCAAGTATTGCTTAGAGGTTCGTTGAAAGTAGTTTCCATGATCTAACTTCAGGCTTCCAGTATTTGCTAGAAAGGCAGTTAATGTTGACACTTTTACATCTCTCCAAAGTGGGGCACAGTGATGACTATACTGTAACAACTGCAATAAAAATAAATGAATTAAACCAAAAGTCTATAAGCTGCTACGCCCCCAGAAGCCATGGAGTTGCTCTGTAATGCATTTTAGAGATTTTTTGTAGACTGTTGATCCAGTGATAGTCTGAAAATAAAATCTTCCTACATCGCTTTCCCTTTCATAGTTTTTTGTCTTTCTCTTTTTCTGTTCTCTCTATCTGAACATGGCAAAACAGCCATAGAACTTTTAAATTTAATTTCAGTGCTTATGCCATGTGGCTTGCAGCAGATACTCTTATCTTACACCTTCTAACTTCTTTTCTCAAGTTTTCTTTACAAAGTGATAACCATTGGAAATGTTAGGACCCTCTAGAGCAAGTCTTAAAACGGAGACTGAATGGCTGGAAAAAATGGACTCTCATGTACCAAGTCTGAAATTGACATTTCCTGGAATATTCACTTTGCTCCGAGGTATGATGATCTCTGAGTTAGTATATATAAGTTTGGGGATGGTGCAGGGGGGCTTGCCACCCTGTAAAAAAGAAGTTGAGTTTGTAGTGTCAGTGACGCAACTTGTAGCACACTCACCTTTGCTGCAGAAGGCTGTTGGTTCTGTTCCCACACAAGATAAATCGATTCCTGACACTGCAGTGCAGCAAAGGGGTGTGCTGCATTCCTGAGTGTGCCGTCCTTTGAAACCCTATCTGCTTGAGTTGGTGGTTAACTCGGGTGGATATAAAAGATCCGATGGCACCTATTGAAAAGAGAAGGGGTCCTTTTAAATAGAAAAATAACTCTTATTTACAAAATATTTATATATTTACAAATATTTACAAACACATGTTCATAATTTTCTATACAATGGTGATCTTGGAGTTGGTATATATGTTTGGGGGTGCAGAGGGCTTGCCACCCTGCAAAATTGTTTGTAGTGTCGTTGACACAACAGGTAGCACACTCGCCTTTGCTGCAGAAGGCTGTTGGTTCTATTACCACACAAGATAGATTAATTCCTGACACTGCAGTGTGGCAAAGGGGTGTGCTGCACTCCCAAGTGTGCCGTCCTTTGAATGAGATGTTAAACTGAGGCCCCATCAGCTTGAGTTGGTGGTAACTCAGGTGGATATAAAAGATCCTATGGCACCTACTGAAAAGAGAAGGGGTCCTTTAAATACAAAACATTTATATATTTACTGTTAGATATATACATTTAGACATATATTAGAATATATGTGCAGTAAAAATAGTGCATGTACACTTCTGTTTGCTAGTTAGATGCGTGTACACTTCTGTTTGCTAGAACATATGTAGGGAAGAATATAGTCAGATGCATGTTCATTTCTGTTTGCTAGCATATATATATATATATATATATATATATATATATATATATATATATATATATATATATATATATATATATAAAATGTGTGTGTGTCTGTGTATTAAAAGGTTAAATTGTTCTCAGCTAAAATTCAAGTAAAAAGGGCATCCAGCGCTATGTAATAGTGTTCTGGTACAATTTCGAGGAAAAATGCTGATAAGAAGTTAGAGTCCCAGGTGCAAGCCTCCCTACCGGATCAGAGATAGGAACAGAAACAACTCCAAAAAGTTATTCACCTTGAAACAGAACAGACTGTATGACATCAGAAAATACCAAAGTAACAGACTGCAAATTCCAAAGGTATTAAACAACAACGTACTGTTTCACGGACAAGATCTGGATGGTTCAGAAGAATATATAAAAAGAACATTAAAAGTGTATGATGTGAGGTCTGATTTCTTGTTAGATGTGTATGATGTGAGGTCTGATTTCTTGTTAGATCAGTATACTGGAGATCATCATCCTTGTCTAAAAAAGTTTAACCTGAGACATTAAAGCTGTAAACTGTACAGTATTGTACATGTTGTCTGTTATATAGACAAGTTATTTTATTAGTACTGCATGTAAAATAGTGCTCAAAAGGTTATAGTCTGCAATGTTTAGTGCACTAATCAGACTTACTTTCAGCAAAGTAGAAGCAAGCAAGCAGATATCAGTACATCTGCATTTAATTTTTCAGTGACGAGCCTTGCCTGTATTCGAACATGGGGAGTGGTGCCTTATATAAGGTCACTTCAGTAAAAGCAAAGTAACTAACATTTATGTACATGATGGAGTCCTGAATAGGAGCACTTCAGTTTCCATAGTTTGCAGCAGTACAGTTACCCAGACATCTGAATCCGGAGTGAGACTGCCATGCAGGAAGGAATCAGTGCCATAAATTCTCCAGGTCATTGAATTCTCAGGTTCGAATCTGCAACTGCCAGCTTTGTTTCACCAGCTTTTCAAGTAACTACAGACATTTGCCAGCCATCTACAGTAAGCAGCGTGGCCAACTGTCCCTGTAAAATTGGTAAGAGATCTTGTGTAGTTACATGCAGCATGGATGCCTTTAAATGGGCTAGTAAAAAGGGTAGTAAACACAGTTTTACTCATAATGTGTCAATTTTAGATGGACTACAGAGGTATGAACATATTAGCAAATGTAAAACCTTATTAGGGCAAGTTGACAGTCATAAATTATACAAATTGGATTACGTTTGACTGGTATCTTAAACAGAAAAATCTGTCGTATGACAGTAAATGTTTATTGTGCAAGTCATATGAAACTGCTTTCTGTTTGCAATGGTATAAAAGTACAGTTCAGACCATTGTTAATAGTAAACCACCAGATAAGGGTCACACAAGTTACATTATTTCCAGATGTTAAACAGTTATGTCCTGTCAACACATGTAAAATGTTAATTTCAGAGTTATAACAGCAGTCAATACCCTTTAGACAAAAGTGGAAAAAAGCCACTGCACAGTACAAACAGATAAGGACAGAGAGACTGTTCATGGTGAACTGACAAAAGAATTTAATAAACTTCTAAAAGACAGACAAAAGGAGTTCAGAAAGTTTTAACAACTTATGCAAACTCTTTTTTTTCAGAAGTGCATAAGAGCTTTAGAGTCATCAGAATAGGTTACTGAGACATATCAGACAGCCCATGCAGACTTACAAGACAAGAAGAATCTGGTTGGTAAACAGTTTAAAAAAAAATAAAAAAAAGAGGTTTCAGATCTTAAACTGCAATTAGCTACACTGGCAGAAAGTAATCTACAACACTGTACTCTACGTTTAAAAAATGGTTAGCAAAATCTAACCCTTACTTAAATGCTTTTAAATCATAAATAAAACGGTAAAGTAGGATGTATGATGCTGTTCTCGTAACATACATGCAGGGGCAGCCTCTCATAGCTAAGCTGTTAGATAATTTCAAAGTCACCATTTCAAGTAACGGAACAGTTCTAGTGCATAGAGATCAAATGAGAGTAGTTAAAAGCAGTAAAGACATAACGTGAGAGTGAAATGCATGTATTTTCATCTCACCTAAAGTGCATCTGTTTAAAATGTGCAAGAGGTAGACAACAGCAAATGTAAATATATCTGTTTTAAGCATGTGTTAGTTGAGCCAATACCTCTTTTTTTTTTTTACAGTATTTTGTAATTGTATAATACAGTATTATACAACACCATGAATAGCAGAGACTCCAACAAAAGCAGTATTCAAAAGCAATGTTAGTAACATAAGGCTGTACTGGGCAAATGAGATTACAAGTAAAACTCAAAGTAATTTCTCTTGTACAGAAAAATAAAAATGTCATGTTAAAAATCTTTCTTTATACCAGAGTGTCACGGTTTAAAAAACAGCCAGACGGCAAGCATATGTATCTTTACAAAACGCTACTACAATAAAATGCTGCATACTACAGGGGAAGGGCCCACTTTCAATTGTACACTGACTGTGTAAACATTACTGCCGAAGGGACTAAAATAAAAGTACAAAAAGGAAACATACTGGTCTGTATTAATGATTCAGTAATCATTAAAAGACATCATTGCCTTTTTGTTATTAAAACTTTTAATAATCTCACAGCCAAGTTTGATCAAGTAATCAGGGAACCATCAACATGTATGGTAGTTTGACAAAAATGCTAGGAAACCGTAATACATTTTAATGTTTTAGTAAATGTTTAATTGTCAGGCTTCAGTTTAATATTAATGTCACTAAGTTTGTAAACAGGACTAAGTGTACATTACAGTCATTGTATGTACAAATGAATATTTTGTGCAGGAAAAACTGATAAATATGCTTGGTATATACTGTACAACAAATGGCTTAATAGGTAAACATCATTCTTCAGTATATAAACCCTGTTTTCTGTATGTGTAAATGAACAATTTTGCTGTCAAGTTTTAAACTGTTCAGAGATTGCTCCACAGTTCATTTGTATCTATAGTAACAAATAAAAGCTTAACATTTATGACACATAATGTGCTTATTCCAAAAAATAAGGCTGCAATGCCTTTGCAACAAAATAATTAATGTAAAATTTTCACTAAAATCACTGTGTAGTGTATCAATGTATAGAGTCATAAATAAAAGCAAATAGTTAATTCAGCAATCGCAAGATACAACTCATGACTGGTGAGACATATTTTGTAGGATGGTCTTCAAAAGGAAAAAAAATATTAAATAATTCATCCTATTCTAGTAGTAATGGTTGTTATTGTGTTAACCATATAAAACTGCCTCGACTGCTGTATCAAAAGAAAGCTAAAATTTTTGCTTCCCAGTGTATTTTCTGTAAGCAATAATGAGAATTATGATTTGACCAAAGAATATATACCAATGTAGAATGTTTTGTGTGTTTTAAAACAAAAAAGAACTGTTAGATGTATACATTTAGACATATATTAGAATGTATGTGTAGTAAAAATAACAGTGCATGATGTACACTTCTATTTGCTAGTTAGATGCAAGTACTCTCCTGTTTGCTAAAATATATGTAGGAAAATATAGCTAGTTAAATGCATGTACATTTCTGATGTTCATCGTGTTTCACTGTTGCAGTCATTACAATTGGGTTATCCTGCTGGCAGGCTACCCGCAGTCAGCCAGAGTTCCAAAGTCTGGGTCTGGCGTCAGTGCGCCAGGGGTATAAAAGATGCAGCTGACGCCATTTTCTTCAGTTTTTCTTGCCGCGCGGTGCCTGAAACAAAAGCAGCTCGCAAGTGCGAGGAAACTTTTTTTCTTGCTCCAGACCGATGTCAGAAAAAGTTAATAATTGTATTTCTCGTGGGAAGCAAATACCTCATAAGGGTTTTCATTCTTACTGTATTCCTTGCCTAGGCCCTGACCACGACATTGCTAGTTGTCGGTTTTGTGCTAGATTTAACCAATGCACTATTAAGCGTCGGTACGATTTTGCATTTCATTATTTTGGCAGAAGATTTAACTATATAATGCCGTCAGAGCAACCTACTACCGGAGTTTATAAAAAGTGCAAAGAAAAGGACAGGCACCCGAGGTCCAAAACCGATGATTAGGTTTCCGCTAGGCCTGTCGCCAGTTCTCAGTGAGGCGCTTTCGCATACACCGACACCCGCTACCTCAGAGCCACAGGCCGCTTCCGACTTCAACGTGGAGCCGATTAGGCCACTGGAAACTCAAGGTATTGGATACTTGGAAACTATTTTCTCAGATATGTCCGGAGCTGCTGAGCAGACATCGGCTTCTGAGGGTGTTTTCAGGCCTACATAGTTATATGTAAAGCCATCTTCAGCTTCAAAGGCAAAGACTAAAGCAGCTCTAAAGACAAAGAAACAAGTACAGCATGCTCCTGGACAGGCCTCCACGCCTAAAAACCAGATGCTTAAAATGGCTGAAGACCTAATTACTTTGATCAGGGGTTCCCATCCCCCTCTTGATAAGAGGCCTAGGCAAGAGATAGAATATGAATCTTCAGATCAGGTTTCCATTTCTTCTGATTCCTCTTCTGAACAGGAATATTCCCTTCCTCCCTATGAGGATTCTGATGCTGAAGAATCTATCCCTTCAGCCTCACCCCCTGAGGATTGTTCTTTTGGGGAAACCCTGCATACTATGAGGGAGCATTTCCATTGGGAGAGCCAAGATTACTCAGAATCCAAGAAAAGGCTCAGAGACTTCCTTTTATTACCTCAGCACAGGCCCCTTGCTATTCCTCCTGTTTTAGACATTGTAGATTATGTATTTTCAGAGTCCGGTCTGTCTCCTAACTCTTTACCACCAGCTCCTGTTAAGCCAGACCGATACTACAGGGTTCCGGATTCTCATAAATTTCTTTACAAAAACCCTGCTGCTGACCCAGAAACTATTTCTCAGGGTCCCAAGGGGGTGAAGGCTTCCACTGCAAAAAAAACCTATCCCCTCTGATAGGGATTCAAGGGCCCTGGACAGATGGGGGAAAAAGATTTATACTTCTGCTACCTTGGCTGTAAGAGCTTTAAATTGTCAGTTTAATATGCTTAAATATCAGCAATATCTTATGTCACTGCTTAAACGGAAAATGTTGACAAATTCAGAATGTGCAGAAAACAAAGAAATGCAGGATTTATTGCATGCAGCTGAACAAGTGGGAGAGCATACTTTGCAATGTGGTTTTGATTCTCTAGAGGCCTCCTGCAGGGCCGCAGTTACAGGCTCTGTCATTAGAAGGCATGCTTGGTTAAAAGAACATAATCTGCCCGATCGTGTTAAAGCAAAGCTATTAGATGCTCCATTACAACATGATACCTTGTTTGGTGTTAAAGCAGAAGAGGTGTTGAAGAAAATGGAGGACAAAGCTAAATCTATGCAAACAGTGAATGATTTCTTACAGGTACAGCCTCCCAGATTTAGCAGGAACTGGCCTACAAAGAATTGGTCCTTTCCAGTGTCAGACAGGCCACAAAGAGGCAGATACAGATGCCCCAGAGGCAGATCACAGCCCCAAGGCTCATGCAGTCCTAAACAATGGGGTGCTTCTACCTCCAAAAGCGGAGAGGAAAAATCGCGGAGAGGAAAAATCACAGCCATACAGGAAACAGTCTCAATGACTTTCCCCTGCCAGTACCAAGCACTTATCTTCTGGCAGCTCCTTTGGGGGGAAAACAAGCACTTTTTTCACAAAATTGGCACATGATCACCCAGGACAAATGGGTCTTAAATATCGTATCTCAAGGCTACAGGTTCCACTTTCACACCCTGCTAAGGCCAAACGTTATGCCAGACCTGCCATGCAATCAATTGGAAGAGGCACAAAAACAAGTTTCATCCCTCATGGACATGAGATCCATTCAGCAGGTACCACAGCAAGAGCAGGGACAAGGATTTTACTCAAGGCTGTTCTTGGTACCCAGAAAGGACAAAGCCTGGAGACCAATACTGGACCTGTCTATCCTAAACACATTCCTGGATATTCCAAAAGTCAAAATGTTAACTCTGCAGCAGCTTCTGCCCATGCTGGGCAAAAAGGCTTGGCTTGTGACTTTAGACCTAAAAGAGGCATACCTGCATGTCCCAATCAGACAATCATGCAGAAGATACCTCAGATTTATAGCTGTCTCAAAGCACTACCAATTCTCTACACTGCCCTTTGGCTTATCTATTGCGCCCAGGGTCTTCACAAAATGCCTGGCACCAGTAATTGCATTTTGCAGACAAAGAGGAATACAAATATATCCTTACTTGGACGACTGCCTTATTCAAGCAGAGAACAAGGACATCCTACTACAGCATCTGGCATTTGTAAAAATATTACTAATGGGCCTAGGGTACACAGTAAACGAAAAGAAATCAAAGCTCGTACCCTCTCAAGAGATAATATTCCTGGGTGCAAGCTTAAATATATCTGCCCAGATGGCTTATCTCACGCCAGACAAACACAGACAACTGACTACTTATTTCAAAATGTTGGAAACAAAGACCCAGTTATTTGCAAGAAAAATTCTGCAGGCTTTGGGCTTCATGGCATCCTACATACTGCTAATTCCATATGCAAGACTGCATATGAGGAAACTTCAGTGGTATTTGAAAAGTGTTTGGACTCAACATTGCCACAGTCCAGAAACAATAATTACCCTCATTCCCTGCCTGCAGCAGGAGTTTCGATGGTGGGCAAAAACCTGTCACCTCAACACGGGACAGCCATTCACCTTACCCACACCCAAGCAGACATTGACGACGGATGCATCAGATTATGCCTGGGGGGGGGGCCCATATGGCAGGAAGATGTATTCAGGGCACATGGTCCACAAGTCAAATGCATTTACATATCAATCAAAAAGAGATGCTAGCTGTTCAGAATGCCCTGACAGCCTACAAGGATCAAATTCATCAAGGGCAACTACTGATAAAGACGGACAATACTACAGTCATGTGGTAAATAAACAAGCAGTGGGGCATGCATTCCTACCCCCTCTGCAGACTAGCCATGAACTTGTGGGACACAGCACTGACTTACCAAGTACATCTGCAAGCACAATTCCTGCAAGGAAGGATAAATACTCTGGCAGACTAACTAAACAGAAACCTAATGGATCCCCACGAGTGGAAATTGGATCCACAAGTCTTCAGCATGATAACAAGGGACTGGGGATGCCCGGACATAGACCTATTTGCCTCCCCTCACATCTGACAACTACAGAGATTCTGCACAAGGACTTATCACAAGTAAGCATGGAAAGTGGATGCTCTTATCTTTCAACTGGAAAAACCTAACAGTATATGCCTTTCCTCCTCTGCCTCTCCTCCCCAAGGTACTCCTCAAGGTCAGACATGAGAAGCCAAAAATTATACTGATTGCCTCAGACTGGCCCCGCCAGCACTGGTACCAAACCCTAAAGAGCTTGTCTCAATGCCCAGCTTGGGCATTACCTCACATTCCTCACTTATTGACCCAACAAGACAGTCAGATACTGCACAGCCAACTCAGGACCTTAAACCTGGCAGCATGGCAGATAATGTAGCCATTCAAGACGCACCTCTCTCTAAAGCAGTGATGGATGTTATTTTGGAGGCCAGGAGGCCTAACACCAGAAAATCTTATGCAGAAAAATGGAAGAGATTCTGTGCTTGGAACCAGGCACTAGGTACTGACACGACTGTTCCAAATATTCCTCAGATTTTGCAATACTTAACTGAAATGCTTGATAAAGGCCTTTCCTTTTCATCAATTAAAATTCATGCCTCTGCCATTTCAGCTCATTACAATACAGAACCACCTATTTTTTCTCATCCATTGCTAAGGCAGTACCTCAGAGGGGCCAAAAACATAAGGCCTCCAAGGAGAGCACCAGTACCTGCTTGGGACCTCAACTGTGTCTTGGAAAATCTCACACTGCCTCCGTTTGAGCCAGCCTCTGCAGCTGATATAAAATTCTTATCCTGGAAAACAGCTCTGCTTCTAGCAATAACCTCCGCTAGACGAGTCTCAGTTACAGGCACTCATGGCTGTGGAACCTTTTATCATTTTCCATCCTGACAGGGTTTTTCTAAGGACAAACCCTACATTTATGCCTAAGGTAGTGTCCAGTGTGGCCCTTAACCAAGCAATTCATTTGCCTACCTTTTACCCAAACCCACAGAATAAGGGTGAGAGACTTCTGCATTCTTTGGACATTCACAGGCAGCTATGCTTCTACTTGGACAGAACCAAAGCTTTCAGAAAGACTGAACAACTTCTAGTGGCATATGCTGCAGGATCACATAGAAAGCCTATCTCAAAACAGACTATTTCAAAGTGGATAGGCCACTGCATTCGTTTCTGCTATTCACAGCATGGCAAATCAGTGCCTAAGGGCATTAGGCCACATTCAGCCAGAGCAGCAGCCACTTCAGCAGCCATCCTCAGAGGAGTACCAACCAAAGACATCTTAGAGGCTGCAGCTTGGAGTTCAATGCATATTTTTACAAAGCATTATCACTTACCTCTCTACTCTAAATCCAGGGCAAGCTTTGTCACTGCAGTTCTGCAGGGCCTGATAGCTTCTCCTAATCCTATTTAGCCAGCCTCCCAACCTTAGCTTTGGGATTCAACTCAATTGTAATGACTGCAACAGTGAAACATGAACATAGTACAGTTGTGTACCTACCATAAATGTAGATGTTGAAGTGTATTCACTGTTGCAGTCCAGGTTACCCTTCCACCATCCCCCTTTTCCTTGCTGGGACTTATCTGTACTTCTCTATTCTATACGACCTATGTGGTGTATTTGCTTGTAGATGAAGGAAAAGTTGTTTTTTGTGTATGCATGCTTATTGGCATAATTTAGCCTACCTTTTTAGGGGCACCTGACATCTGGGGCAAGAAAAACTGAAGAAAATGGCATTGGCTGCATCTTTTATACCCCTGGTGCATTGACGTCGGGGAGGAGGCGACAGCAGCCGACGCTGGACCCAGACTTTGGAGCTCGGGCCGACTGTGGGTAGCCTGCCAGCTGGATAACCCAATTGTAATGACTGGATCAGTGAATACACTCTAACATCTACATTTGTGGTAGGTACACAACTGTACTTTTGCTAGAACATATATAGGAAAAATATAGTCAGATGCATGTTCATTTCTGTTTTATGTATGTGTGTGTATATATATATATATATATATATATTATATATATATATATATATATATATATATATATATATATATATATAAGATAAAAAAGAGCATCCAGCTCTATGTAACAGTGTCTGGTACAATTTCAAGGAAAAATGCTGAGAAGAAATTCCTGAGACCCAACTCCCTACCAGATGGGAGGTAGCAATAGAAACAATTCCTAATAGTTATTCACCTTGAAATAGAACAGACTGTATGACATCAGAAAATACCAAAGTAACATATGTAAAATAGTGCTGAAAAGGTTATAGTCTGCAAAGTTTAGTGTACTAATCAGACTTTGTTTCAGCAAAGCAGAAGCAAGCAAGCAGATATTAACACATCTGCATTTAATTTTTCATTTACAAATATTTACATATGTACAAACACATGTTCATAATTTTACAATCATACTAAATTTCCACACGTATTAGACCCCCACTCCTTTAACAACGATCTGATTTACTTAATATTGTTGCTAAAATCCATTTACTATTTGTGATGATGTGAGGTGCCAGCTGTGCCAGGGAGAATAGGGCAGTGCATGTGTAACATATGCCAGCATAGCTAACTGGAGTTTTGTAAAGAATTGCATGTCATTTGAATTTCAAACTGATTTGTATAGATGCTTGTGTTAAAAATGTATTTGTAAAGTTGCTTGTGTTAAAATATATCAACAGTGGGTCCTGCTGAACAGAAAAGAAATATACACGTATGGCAGACTGTATTATTGTAACGAAATGTCTATATTTTAACAGAGGGTACTGGGAAGGGGCTAAGCTTAGCCCAGAAAACCTTTAAAATAGCCTGAAAGCAAATTACTTCATTTAGGCCATAAATATTTAATCTCACAGATCTGAATGCAGCCAGAGACGCAATGTCTGTGAAAAGCCTGGGCTGTATCCTGCTCTGTTGTCCTTAGTGGTGAACTAATTGTGACTATGATGTGCCAGAGAATGCCTCGTTTCCACAGGAAGGGTGGAAGTGTTGGAATTGTTTTACAGTTTCCAGATTCTGTAATAAACTGTGGTTAAAGTTGTGTGTGTGTATTGTGACACATCAGTGCCAGGTCATGGCTCAGTTTCTAGTAGGAGTGTGGTGTGGGAGCCACAGAGCCCGGTAAGTAGCCAGCATTGAAATTGTATTTGAATACTAGTGAGAGATGTGAGGAGTGCACTCTGTTTTTGGCCCTGACAAGACACTCATCGACAGTAATTCTTCAGTCAGTTAAAAATATATAGTGAGATTAGCTATTTTTTTTTTCTGAATCTGTCCGAGTCTTCTGTAGTTTCTTCTTCTTGACAATGTAAACATATTCTATGATTTTTCTTTTTATATGACATATTTCCTTTTTACTGGCAATATATCTCTTTATCAGTCTTCACAAAAAATTCTGACATTCTACTTTCTGATTACACCAGTTGCTTCTTATTTTTATAACATACATTTTTTTTCATCTTTTAGATTTTAACATGGTTTTGCTTAGTAATGTTTTATCATTGCATTCTTATGCCATACTTTTCTATTTTTTTCTATATCAATTTTTATTTTTCACAAAAATATTTTTTCGTGTTAACATTTTATTTCTTCAGTTATATGCACATTTTCTCTTACTCTTTTTTTTTTTTTTAAATTTATCATACTTATATTTATATCTCTCATCTTTTTCGTTTATCCACTTTAACATTTTGTACAAATTTAATGAAGCAGGGTATGCCACTGGGTTATTTAACCCTAAACCTTCTTCTTTTTTTACATACAAAACTCCTCTTTGTACTAGGTTTAATCTAGAACCCCATATGAAAAAAGTATCTGCAATCATTCTTTTTCAAATAATGTTGGCAACATAAATACGCTTTTTAAGTTTGCCGTTTTTCCCATCAGTACTGAATTTATCAAATAAACCTATTTTCTGACTGATAATTTATATGTTCTCCAGAAAAGACATGTTTGTTTTATTTCTATTGTTTTTTTCCCACTGAATTCTACTTGCATCTTTATTCCCAAATTTTACACCCATGACAGAAATTTAATTCATTGTAAAATATGTACCCCCAATTTTTACTACTTCACCCAAACCTCTATTTTTCTCTGTATTCAAAGCCATCCCTATCATCTCTAAACACTTATTTGTGCAAGTTATTACTTTTATCCGTTTTTTTTTTTTTTTTGCAATTAGTATAATGTCATCTGCCTATGTTGACATAATGGGAGTTCTTACCCCTTCAGGTGTTATATCCCACCTCCTTCATTTTGTAATTTATTTCACATACATACTGTCACATTCATAACTAATACAAAGAGTCTACAGCTCATTGGACATCCCTGTCTTACACCACTCTTCATATGTACCTCTTGGCTTAACCAGCCATTTTAAAGTATTATATGCTGACATACATAATTTGCTAACTTTGACACTTATATTATATTCTTTCATTATTACCTATAAGATTTCATGTCCAATTGTGTCAAATGCCTTATTAAGGTCTTCTCTCATGATTTTAGTTTATTATTTTCTGTGCATAATATCGTCCACAGTTTCTCACCTTATTTATAATTCTTGACAACCCTTCCCCTTTGTGCTATATATGGTATCTTCCATAATATTTCCCATTTATTTTTAAATTTCTTTTGTATTATTTTCATAAAGATCTTATAATCATTGTGATGTCCCCTCTCTGGGCCAGTAATCAAGGAGCTTGAATCCTCACCACTGAAAATGGAGAGGGATGTTCACTTGGAATACAAATGGATACACTCAGTATTTCCAGATACAGACCTCTCTGCAGTAACCATGACTTCCTTTAAGAGCACACAGGGGAACACACACAGCCCAGGTTCTGGGTTTTTCTGTCTCTCTCCCCAGCTCCCCCAATAAGGCTCCCCACTGGCACAGCCACAGAGTTAAGTCCTCAGCAGAGTGCCCAAGCCAAGACCTCCACCACTCTCTCTGTGAAACCAGTGCTTTGTGTCCCTGCCCCAAGTAGGTGACACACACACACACTTTTTGAGATTTGATTTTCACACACACACACACACACACATGGGAAAGGGTGACACATATACTAGCTGTGCCCCCTTCTGCACAGACTATAAGGTAGTTATACTGCCACCAGACACTCCAAAACCAGCTACTCTAAGGCTCTTGCAAGGGTACCCAATTATACTGAGTGAAATTAATATTAATACAAATGGTAGTTTGACCAACAGCATGGCTTTCAGGAGCAGCCAGAGCTGTCACCAAATATATACAAGTAATCCGAGGTTAAAATATTCTCTAAAAGACCACCCACAATGAGAAGTTTAAATATATTTAATAATAAATAAGAAAAGAACATGAAAATATAAAATATATATTTACAGTAAACACCAGAGTTTCATTACAGGCAATAATAACACAAATGAATAGATTCACACAGATACAGAAAAACAGTACTTAACTAATTTCACTATATTTTCCTGAATAATCTAAAGAATTACTATTCCCTGGTTCACTTACTAGAACAAGGCAAGTTGAAGTAGGTGAGGGGTCGTCCTTTGTCAGGTTCCAAAAACAGACTGCAATAAGACTTCTGTCTCACCTAGTATTAAAACAACACTTTTAGTGATGGATTACAGAATTACATCACATACATCTGGTAGTCTGATTTCTGGTTCCCATGCTACCGCCTTGGCTAGAAGTTGTCTGGATTTAGCACATACATGTCAATAATGCACACACACAGCCTTGCTAAGATCTGCTGCAACTCCTGGAAGTCATAAATCAATTTCAAACCTTCACCCTTCCAGACTAGCAATTAGTTCACCCTAAAGACAATGCAGAAAGTTTCCTGGTACAGACCTTTTGTCTCTGACTGCATTGAGAACTGTAAGATACGATCTTTAAGCCAGGTAATTTAATTTCAAACTATTTCAAAGTTAGGTGGATTCGAATTAACCTCTTCTCTTCCAGTATCCTCAGTTAAAACATATACATTTAAACTGTTACAATAATGCATGTATATTTTCTGTCCAGCAGGGCACACTGTGGGTACATTTTTAACACAAGCAGCTTTACAAATACATTTTTCAACGCAAGCATCTGTACAAATCAGTTTGATATACCGGTGACATGCAACTCTTTACAAAATTCCAGCTAGCTGTGCTAGCACATGTTACACATCCACTGCCCTACTTCTCCTGGCACAGCTGGCAATACCTCACATTGTCACAACTTCATATTAAAATTTACAGTAGTATTGGCAGACTGGGACATTTTATTTCCTGTGCACAGCTATTGTGGTCAGCTAAATGTAAGACATTAAATCTGACTGACTGTCCTGTTCAGAAAGGGGCACATGCTAAGCCTTTGATCTATTGACATGAATTTAAATTCCTCAGCCCTCATTACGATTTGATCTTGTAACAGAAGTGTTCGCATTGTAATTCATGTTGATACCAGCAGCTTTATCCTGGTGCTTCAACCTCTCATTATATCCTAAATCTGTACTAAACCTGGGCTTCTGTTACAGATTTCACACTTGGCAAATGGCTGTGATCCAGTTTTTACCTGAACGGGTGTCTCTTGCTCTCACAACTATTGCTGTAGGATCTCAAAGCTTAGCAGGAACAAAGACTTAGATTTTTCTACATTAAAAGTTAACACCTTTGCACTTTTTTAATTATCTTTGGTTTTTAATACTGATTTTAACACTTTCACTTTTTGTCAGTATTTCTCTGCTTAATAGTTGTGGCTGCCATGTCTGCAGGATTTAATGTCCAAGTCTCCCAGGCAGATTTTGTCTTACCATAGATGTATAATTGTACTTTACTGCATAGAATGGAAACAGCTCTGTTTGAAAATTCCAGCTATAGTTACCAGATGACTTCATTAAGCTACAGAAATATCCTTGAAAACACTTCATTTTTGTTTGTCCTAAGTAAAACAACTCCTGCTTCCTCCTGGCTGCTGTGTCATACAGTGGATTGGTAAAAAAACACGGAGCTGCAATAAAACGGGTGGGTTAGTTTCAGTTAGACATTATATTGCTAAATCAAGCATTCATTCAGTAATTGCTTTTAAAATTAGAAATCTGATGATATGGGTGGATCTTCCAGAGCTTTTTTTTTTCCATAGGACTCCTGACATGCAGAAAGTAATATGTTGTATTTGTAAAACTGTATATATGGGATACACAGCAAGCAAACAGGCATTTTTGACCAATTCTTCTCAGTAGAAACAAATTTCGGCTATAATGGCTAACAAGTATTGATTATCTAATTGTCATACAATTTAAATGCCTTTGTAACATAGGCTAATGTGATTTTATGTTTAAAAGCTGTTGTAGTTATAGACAAAACTTCATACTTTGCTTCCTGTGTGTTCACATACATTGTAGGTTTGTTCAGTGGTTCTTTTACCTGTAACCTCTAATGTCTTACCAGTAGAGTGTTAATACCGGTTGCCTCTGTTTTTTCTGCCTATTTTTTTCCATTCCACATGATGTGTGAGCCACTCATACACATTGGAATAACATGCATGAAATTTTTACATTGTTTTACATCTTGCAATACTTTTACAGGCACAAAAAGCAAGTTTTCTTAACTATACAAATGTACTGCAAATTGAAGTACCAGCAGTGTATTTACTGCAGCTTGGATGCTTCCTTACCCAGTTTAAAACTAGCATGCAGCGGATATAAAAAGTGTACACACCCTTGTTAAAATGACAGTCTTTTGTGATCTAAAAAATGAGACTACAATAAATTATTTCAAAGCTGTTCCCAGCTTTAATGTGACCTATAACCTGTACAGTTCAGTTGAAAAACAAACAAACAAATCTGTTAGGGGAAAAATATAAATAAATAAATGTACAATAAGCTGGTTCCATAAGTGTGCACACCCTTAAACTAATATTTTGGTGAAGCACCTTTTGATTTAATTATACCATTCAGTCTTCTTGGGTACACACCTGCCATCAATTAAAGACTAATATTTTGGTGAAGCACCTTTTGATTTAATTATACCATTCAGTCTTCTTGGGTACACACCTGCCATCAATTAAAGAGACTCTGATTAACCCCAAATGAAGTTCAGCTGTCCTAGTAGGATTTACCTGACATTTACTCAGTTGCCTGCTACAGCAAAAGCCATGCTTCACAGAGAGCTTACAAAGCATCAAAGGGATCTCATTGTTGAGAGGGGTCATTCAGGAGAAGGGTACAAAAAAAATTTCACAGTATTGATTGGATATAGCATGGAACACAGTGAAGACAGTCATCAAGAAGTGAAGAAAATATGGGACAACAGTGATGTTGCAAAGAACTGGACGCCCCTCAAAAATTGATGAAAAGACAAGATGAAAACTGGGCAGGGAGGATGCCAGGAGACCTACAACAACATTGAAGGAGCTGCAGGAATTTCTGGAAAGTACTGGTTGTGTACTACATGTTACAACAATCTCCTGTATTCTCCATATGTCTGGCCTGTGGGGTAGGGTTGCAAGATGGAAGCCTTTTCTTACACAGAAAAACATCCAGGCCCGGCTAAAATTTGTAAAACAATACATCACGTCTCCCAAAAGCATGTGGGAAAATGTGTTATGGTCTGATGAGACCAAGGTTGAACTTATCTGGCCACAATTCCAAAAGGTACATTTGGAGCAAAAACACTTTGCATCACCAAAAGAACGCCATCCCCACGGTGAAGCATGGTGGTGGCAGTATCATGCTTTGGGGTTGCTTCTCTTCAGCTGGAACTGGTGGGCTTTAGTCAAGGTGGAGGAAATTATGAACAGTTCCAAATACCAGTCATTTTTGGCCCAAAACCTTCAGGCATCTGCTAGAAAGCTGAAGGTGAAGAGGAATTTCACCTTTCAACGTGACAATGACCCCAAGCATACATCCAAACCAACAAAAGAATGGCTTCACCAGAAGAAACTTAAAGTTTTGGAATGTCCCAGCCAGAGCCCAGACCTAAATCTAATAGAAAATCTGTGGGGTGACCTGAAGAGGGCTGTGCACAAGAGATGCCCTCGCAATCTGACAGATTTGGAGTGCTTTTGCGAGGAAGAGTGGGCAAATAATGCCAAGTGAAGATGTGCCATGCTGTGACAGACTCCTAACCCAAAACACTGAATGCTGTAATTAAAATAATGCCAAGTGAAGATGTGCCATGCTGTGACAGACTCCTAACCCAAAACACTGAATGCTGTAATTAAATCAAAAGGTGCTTCAACAAAGCATTAGTTTAAGGGTGTGCACACTTATGCAACCTGCTTATTGCCTGTTTTTTACTTTTTATATTTTTTCCCCTAACAGATTTGTTTTTCAATTGAATTGTACAGGTTATAGGTCACATTAAAAGTGGGAAAAGTTTTGAAATGGTTTATTGTGGTCTCTTTTTTTTATATATCGCTAAAACCTGGCATTTTAACAGGGGTGTATATACTTTTTATATCCACTGTATTCAAGATTGCAGTAGGAAACGGACTTTGATACAAAATGCTTAGACTTCAGCACTAAAACAACAAAAGTATCCTGGAATTATTATTTTTAAGTCTGGTTATTACCTTTGCAGTGGTGTTAGTGTCCTTGCTCCCCCCTCATCCATTTGTCGACGGTAATACAAGGTTAAAGGCATGCTTGCCCCCACATATGCCTGCAACAAAATGTCATGTTAACGTCAACTTCCTTTTTTTATATTAAGCCTTTTTTATTTGGCTTTGCAGAACTACTTGGCTAGGGCCGTACCACTTCCTTAAAGCTACTTTTGCATCTTGAATTACATATTTTAATATCTTGGTAGCTAAAAGACCCATTGACATGCAATGAGAGTACTGCAGAGGTGTTTACAAACCTAGAAATTGACATGAGGTGACCCCTGTCAATTTATTTTGTCCAGGTTTGCAACTAGTCTGTACTAATGCATTATAGCTTGCTGATCTGGTTATTGTCCTAAGTTATAGCTTTATAATACACACAGAGAAAAATGACTAGTGGTTTAAGGAGCAATGGAAATGCTAAGTGTAAAAAGTACAACCTGTAAAAGTAGCTCAGTCTGGGTAGGCGGTCTATTAAAGAGAGACGCTGCTGGAATTGAAGTGGGAGTTGTCTTTGTTTGCTTACAGAATGTACAGGTTCTCAGTTGACAGTACCAGTAAAATATTTGGTAGCATACACAACATGGGTAAGTCAAAGTTAATGAGACTTGTAATAATAGTGTAGGAGGAATTTTCCTTGTTTTTTAGGTAGAAGTTTAGTCTTCATTGAAAAGAGAGTAGGTGCACTGTTTAGTATCTCATTGGAGAATATGCAGTAAGGGAAGGTGATGGTCATGCAAGTCTTTGTCACAGCGTACACCGCAGAATCTCCTTATCCAGAGGAGTTAAGGAGTCTGGTAGGTTTTGGGAATAGTAAAACTGGACAGATGACTTCAATTTCCATTAAGTAGGTTGTAAGTAGCTTGTTCTGTAAGTAATTCTGAAAGTGCTATGCAGTCTTGGATTCTGAGGGAGACTTGATGCATTTGTATACTACTTTGGTATGCTTTCCAAAACGTTTCTGGATCCTAGCTTTGGACTGTTGACATGTCAGCTCTATAGATGAGGTGAGGTAATACATTTCTCCTTAAACCCTTTAAGTCTGCTCCACAATATAGTTGTAGTAATAATAGGCAGTGTTTAATATTTATTGGAATGAATTTTTGTTTCTATTAATGTGTCTTGTAGCTTATGTCATGGCGAAAAGAGTCTCATGACCAATTAGTTTGTTGACTTGGCAACAAATAAGTGATACCCCAGAAATGTTTCCTCTAATTCCTAGTCTGTCATCTTAGATCATTCTGACAGGGAAAATTCTAGAACAGAAAAAATGCACTTTAAGGTTTATTGTGTCCTTTCTCTGAGTCTGTTCCTGAATTAGTACATATGTAAAGGCAAGAGGGCATGTCTCCAGCCGAAAATAAAAAAAAGTGTTTTTTTTTCCAGCTCACTTTGGATAAGAACAGTTGAGTTCTTGATGTAATACTGGCATTCATATTACATATGAGCAGTCTTGAGTTAGAAGGGGAAGTAAGGTCACTTGATTTTATCAGTTCTTTTGTTAACTGTAATTAAACTGGTCTGAAGAGCTTTACAGCTATGACCCAGACGCATGTACACAATTGCGACATGTACAACAATTACAATATGTAGCTGTAGAAAGAAACCAGTTCTATTATGGTTACTATACAGCAGCAGTTTTTAACACAAGCTTTGTAGGCATAGTAAACAGGTTAAGTATATATGGTAGACTTTGAAAATGGAGCAAAAAGAAATAGTTATGTAATTCAGCAGCAGATATGAGAAGATATATCCAAAGTATACAGATCAACAGTATTGCCATCAGAGCTGGCTGCATAGAAGCAGATTAACTGAAGTATGTAGTAACAATGTTTGAAAGTTTTGATCAATTAAGGATTATAAAAAGGTCATTTTGGGCAGTTGCTGAGAGCCCCAGTGCTCCACAGGAGCCCATGACTGCCTTGAAGACTACTGTAGTGGACCTCCAGTCACTGAGTACTTTGTAACTTGGCAACTACAGTACAGAGTAGTACAGTGTAGTGTTAGCTGTAAAAACAACACTTGACATCTGTCTGCTCTATTGCAGCCTTTTGGATGTGAAAAGCACAGCAGATTGTGCACACTTTTTTTTTTCCAGAACCCAGCCTCCTGCATTTAATTGTGCATTCTGGGTAGCAAGTCACAGGTATAAGCTGTTTTTCTGACTGGGTTTTAGGTAACCATGGGGAGGCTTTCACTTTCTTCAGCAGTCTAACAAGGAGTTCAATGCGACTTGTTTGTTATAAGCTACAATTATTTGCAAAAGTCATCCACATACTGACTGAGTTAGTAACAATTTTATAGTGAATAAAACAGAAAGGTACAAGGGGTCAGAAACCCCAATCAGAAATACAATACAAGAAACACACAATGTGAAGTTGTCCCATCTCGCATTCATTCTTACTGATGGGTTTGGAGCCAATCCTTTGCTCGAACTCGGCTGTTTTTACAAGCTCGAGGTCTTCAGCTAGCTTAAGGCTAATCCCCTACCCCATGATGCACTAGTGTCCAACTCTGATCTCGTTTGACGTGAAACAGATCAAGAGTTTTCTATGCTAGCTCAGGCTAAGTGCAGAATTTTTCTAAATATTTTACAGATCATTTAAAATTTCATAGTTTTCCTTAAAAAAAGTTTGGAGGGCTTTATCCTCATCATAGTTTGCTGTTCTCTTTTGTTGAATATATAATCTTTTAATTACATCTCTGAGGCCTTCGGTTTGTTGGGCCTTTTGCTTATCCTAGCCCCTTTCTTCAGTAATCAGAATTAATATTTCTAATAGTAAAGTAGTTCTTTGCTAGAGTTTGTGTGTTTTTTGCCTCTAAAGAGAGTCTCTTTTTTTTTTCCAGCATCTTTGATAGCTCACTTATTACAGTGTGCAGTGCTTGACTTTATAGTAGAGTTTTTATAAATAGTTAGCGTTTCCGTTTAATAGTTAGATATTTGCAGTTTACCTTATTATACTTGCAGTAGTCTGTTTGAATTAGTGGACTCCTTTCTTCTTGCATTCTAAGGATTTTTGTTTGTGTGTGTGTGTGTGTGTGTGTGTGTGTGTGTTTTTTTTCCTTCGGTACTCGTGATTAAATTTATAGATATATTTTCTTACTATAATCTCATCTAAATTAGAGAGGTTCAAGTCAATTATTTCTTTGCTAACTTGAGACAAACTTCCTAAAAATGTCTAAACAGTCGAAAGAATCAAAGCCTTCTGGTTTTAAGAAGTGTCCTCCTAAGTGTGGGCAAAAAATGTCATTAACTGATAGTCACACGGAATGTGTATATCGCTTGTGAGCAATTAATTTGCAGGACTCTTGAGGTGTATGTCATTCATTTAGCTCAGGAGTCCTGCATGAGAGGAAAAACAAACTGATTTTAAGAGGGCTCCTAAAGTCCTCATTCACTGAAGCCCTTGAACAAGGTCAAGAAACACAAAAAAGGAAGTCGCCTCCTTTTGAGAAATCCTCAAAAAGATCTTCTACATCATCAGAATTGGAGCCATCTAAAAAGGGACCAAGATTGTCCCCCGACTGTTTCTAAAAAATATCACGCTGAAAAAATTTAATCCTCTGCTCCACTGCCTTCAGAGTCGATGGTTGTACAAGTATGGAGCCGGTATCTCCAACTTTGAGATCACCACTACTCAGATGTCAGCATCACCAGCTCCGTTGTCCAGATCCTCAAGAAGCCTTTCTGAATTTGATAAGGATAGAGTTGTGCAGAGATGGCTAAGGACTCTGGCACTAGCCAGATTATTATTGGAACTGACTGGACCATCCGCATCTACCTCAATTCCTCCTCCAACCCAACCAGTGGTCTCGGAGCCAGTATGTGTGGAGCTGATGGTGATGGGTTTGTTGGAACAGAGACCTACTCCAGGATCTTTGGTTCCCACTGCTCCGACTACTTCGGTGCTGTCCATCTGGTCCAGGAGGGTGAGTGGAGCTGCTATTTTGTAAGATCCGACTCTTCCTCTCAGGCCTCAACTCGGGTGAGCTCTGCTTCTACCTCTGCTTCGGAGCCTCTCCTGTGGTGCCAAGGATGCCTCTTGGTTCCTCAGAGCCGGAGGGTTCTTCAGCCCAGGGGAGTGGGGCCTTTGAAGCTGAGGAGAGCTCTGTCCTCAGAGACAGCCTCACCATCTGCTGTATCCATTCCATCCCTTAGAGTGCTGGTGTCTGAATCAGCCAAATTGACTCCACAGAAGCGTAAAGACCCAGAGCTTCAGGAAACCCCAGTGGGTGGTCATTTATCTTCTGAGACCTCTCTGGAATACCCTTCTGAATAGGCTCCTCAGAAAAAATCTTGCAAGAGGAAGCATTTGGACTCCCCACAGAAGTCAGTCACATCGGGCACTGACCTCGATGAATCCGAAGGGTCCCCACGGTCGCTCTTTGAGGATGTCTCCTTTGCAGACATCCTTGAAATCCTAAGGCAGAGAGGCAGCTGGAAGTCCATCAATCCTACTGAAGAGGAGTCAGAGTACCTGAAAGTCCTTGGGTCTCGACCTTCCACCTCTTGGGTGTCTCAGCCTTTTGACGAGCTTCTGCAGTTAGTTTGTCGAAAGGCATGGGAGTCTCCAGACACAGTGGAGCCTGTCCCTAGGAGGCCTAATAAGTTCATAACCACCCCAGAAGACAAAGTTTTTTTTCTAACCAAAGGTGTTCCTGTAGATGCTATGGTGGCAGCGGTGGCCACTAAGGAGGAGTTATCGATGACATCCTTATCTGTTCATCCTCCAAGTAAAGATTTGCGTACGATGGACAGATATGGAAAGCACACCTTTTCTTCAGCAACCTTTACTCTCAGGTCCCTGAATTACTTAACTCACTTTACTAGATTACAGAGAGATCTCATAAAAGAGCTAGGAGATTCTCTCCAAGGTTCAGTAGCGAAGGGGATATCGGAGAAAGCATCTTCCCAGCTCTCCACCCTTAACTCCCTAGTGAACTCATCCATGAGGCTTACCTCTTATGCAGCTGATGGAGCGAGTAGGTCAGCAAATTCAGGAACTGCCCTTAGGAGACGCTCCTGGATGCGCCTCTGTAATTTCGCAGAACCCTTTGTCATCCTTCATAAACACCCCCTTTGATGGTTCGACCCTTTTTCGACCTAAAGTAAAAGAAACCCTAACCAGGTGTGAGCAAGAAGGAAAAACTCTCTCTGCTGTGTGAGTACATTTTCCTGGGTCTATATCAGATCATCGAAATGGCTCATTATCGAATGCCGTAACGGCGAACTACAAAACCTGAACTCTAACAATATTGAAACCTCAAAACAGTGAATTTTTTCCCAGGGAAAAAATTTGCTTCACCAAGAAACACACACACACCACAAGCACATTAAAAAGCAGCAATCCACACACACACACACACACACACACACACACACACACACAGACGTACACTTAAAAGTTACATCTAACCCTACACTACACTGCAGATACACTACTATCTATCTACGTATCTTAACCTGCCCCTAACCCCAAATTCTCACTATCGCACACTCACCTCACCCGCGCCCTAACCCTAACTCACCCAACCCGGGCCCTAACCCGAACGTCCACACAATCACCTTAACCCAACCCGTAACTTTCCACCGCATTGCTGAAAACAGCGAAGCCGCAACAATGGCCAACCAAATTCTTTCCGTAGGAAAGCGTTTTTGTGCAGCTTCGCTGTTTTCAGCGTTCGCAATATTGGGCTCGATATTAGATCATTTGAAATTCTGCTGTTTCGATGTAATATAGACCCCATTTTCCCACCCCATCTAGACCCTATCCCAGTGGTCAAAAGGGGGGAAAGATGTGGTTCTGTAAATCCCAGAGAGGTTTTCCTGGCACACATGGTGAACCCTCCTTCAGAGGCAGAAGAGGAGGAAATAATGGAAGACGCCATCCATGCAGCAGAGGGGCTCCGCAAAGCCAGGTTGACCGGGAATCTTTTTCCGGTAAGCTCTTTGAGTGCTCCTGAAAGGAGGCCCACCTGTCCCACTCTGAAGGCAGTCAGGGAATACTTGTCTTTGCACCCAGTAACCTGGCTAAAAATTACAAGAGACAGTTGGGTGCAAAGAATCATATCCAGAGGTTATTCAATACCCTTTTCAATACCACCTTCCCCCAAGCAAAAGAATCCCAGATGTTCCACCCAATCACAGAGATCAGGGAACCATAGAAATTCAAAAGTTGCTAGAAAAATGAGCCATCCAGTCAGAACCCTGCAGACCCAATAGGGTCCGACATTTACTC
>NC_056725.1:823385638-823463138 GCF_019279795.1 Protopterus annectens
GACTTAATAACCTTCAGAAAATGCATGCTAATACAAAATTTAGAAGCCAAATAATTTCTTAAATATACTAGCACAATATTTAAAATTTATCCCTGATCCTTGTGTTAAAAAGCTGAGAAGTGTCACAAATCAAAGGAGTTGTGCTCAGCAAAGTGGATTTATCTGAGAAATGAGTGAGGAGAGGGGGCTGTATGTGGATGAAAGTTATTTATCCTCTTGTCGTGTTCTCAGTTTAAATGGCTCGTCTGTGCAGTACTGGTGTGCATTTGTGTGAAATAAGTAGAAGTTATTGGGCTACTGTGCTTTTGTGTGAAACAAACTTCAATTCTTTATTACGCCGTCATTTTTTACCCTAGTCAGACATCTGAGGTATATACTGTTGACAGTGGTACTCCATGCTAGGTAAGGGGTTGTCTGTCAATGAGAATGGTGACATTATGCATATGAGTAAAGTAAGTCAGACTAATTTGCTCTGGCTTTTTTTTATCACAGTTGGACATTTGATGGGTAAGAATATAAAACAGTCAGATAGGTAAATCCAAAAGTACATGCATGATCATTAAAAAAAAGGTGAGGATAGGAGAGCCCATGGTTTCAAAAAACATCCAGGACAAAGGTACACTTAATTCACTACTACTTTGGATGAATACCTTCGAAGCAGCATGATTAACCCGTGTGTCTGAAGCAACGATATTTTATTCTTTTACCATGTGGGACGTTGAGGATCTTCACATTTAAGGGGAAAAAAAAAATCTTCCCAATGCTTTTAGGGATTGAATTCCGGTAAGCCAGAGGAGCAAGCATGGTAAATTGTTTTATTTATTTTCTCTGTAGTAGTCAGGATTATGTTCTTGCAATGCTTTGAAGAGAGTAATTTGTTTTTCTTTCAATCTACTTTTCTTTAGAGGATAGTAGACATTTTGTAGTGAATTTGAATATGAGAATATTTAACCGTAGTAAATAACTTGCATGCAGTTTTGAGTAATGTAATTTCATTAATGTGAAATAGTGGCATGTTCACTGTGATAGGCCTAATGAATAAATTGAAGAATATTGTTTTCTGGGATGGGCACAAGGCAGTAATTGGAAGACTGTTAGCATGAGTATTAGTGCATTACTTGCAGTAGCTCTGCGTGCTTCAAAATTAAGCAGATAAGATATTTTATAAAAGGTCTTGAGCGGTTTACGATCATAAATTCGAAAATCAGAAAAAAATGTGTCTGCATTTTCGAATTTATACATCTGAAATGAACATTTCCGAATTAACCTAAAGTCGAAAACAGCTGTGTATTGTCGAAAATGTCGCTCGCGACATTTACGGCAATACACAGCACTCCCACCCGTCCCATAACTACCTACCTACCTAGCCTAAACTCACAGTTATGCAGGGGGGCAAGCCCCCCTGCACCCCCCTGTGGGGGGCTGCGCCCCCCACACCCCCGCTACCTTAATATTCTAACTCCGAGATCGCAATACAGTGAGGAAAGGGATATATTTCTCTAACCGCACTGTACCACGATCCCCTCACATGAGCGAACGTTAGAATTGCGAATGCACAGTCCATTCGCAATGGTAACGTTCGCTCACATCACCTGCCGAAATATGAAGTATTCGAACATCTGTTGTTCGAATACTTCATAGCCGTGTAAGTGCACGTCGGCATTGTGATAGTTAACCGGCTTGAGCTGTGGTGGCATTTTCAGTGCATCTTGTGTGTAGGTCATAATGGATAGATATGGAACAAATATAGTCTTTCTACAAGGTAGTAGCAGGTAAGGGCAAGCTATTAGGATCAGTTATGATAATATTTAAAGTATTTTTCAGGAGATGAATAGCTAAAAGGATAACGTTTCCTTTGGTAGTAGTAAACACACACAACAAAGTGCTGTGCTGTGCTTAGGCACTGTTAGGATCCTATAAGTGAAACATTACCTCCTTGTTTAGGGCTCAAAACAAACACCTCTAGTATACTGTGTTGTTGTCACTGGCGCTGAATCAGCCATAACCTCTGGATAAGCTGTGGTGTGCAAAGATTAGTTAACCTTGCATTCTGTCCCCTCTTTCATGCTAAAAGTCAGTACAGAAATAGCTTTGAACCAACTCCCTTTATTTTTCAGAGACTTTAGAATAAAGGGCAAATAGTTTTGCAGTCTTTAAATGTATGTAGAAAATTGAGGTATTACCTGGATAGAACCAAGGTCCTCTGAAAATCTGAACAATTATTTGTTTTGCATCTGTAATTGGCTAGTACACTGCAGGAGAAAGTCAAACATTCAGCAAGAGCCACAATGGCCACCATAACCTTCTTTAAAAGGGGCTTGTGTCCAGGATGGGAATGTGTGTTTGTGGCAAACACTGTTTGTCCGACTGATAGTGCAGTAGCTTTATTGCTGTAAGTGACTTTCAGCAAAAATATAGTGTTGCTTTCTCTCCACTGTTTTGCAACAGTTTAGTTGGTACATAGAGGAGGTGTTGGGGGTTCCACCATAGGGGGGTTGCAGGGCACCTTGTCCCTTGCAAAAAAGCTTTATTTTGTTTGGTGTAAGTGGCTTCCCATTATTTTCCCCACTGTTTTTCCATTGTAGAGATGGAGTTCATTAAATAATCGTGAATGTCCAGGACATCGCAGAAGCAGCCACTTGGTCTTCTGTCCACACTCTGTCAAAGCATTACAGGTTGGATTTAATCACCAGGGCAAGGAATGGATTTGCCCTTGTTTTTTGAATGGCAAGCTTCACTGCTCATCCCAACAGGGATTCGAATAGCCTATTTGACAGGGCAATTTTGGGAAGTTTCCCTAATATTTATAGGTTCATTGATGTTTACTAGGCTAACGACCACAAAGGCCTTTTTAATCCTAGCCATGCATCACAAATCTCGGACAAGTTCTGATACCCTTGATAAATGTAAGCATGGGCCTGGGAGATGAACCATTTACAGGTTACCTGTTTGCATCAGAGACTTGTGTGCCAAACCAGGGATGAATTTCCGGTTTCCCATCCAGTTATCCAAGTTGCACTTGAATTGGATTAGGGAGGGACTCTGCTTTACATGGACGGGGAGCCTGTTCCATAGACAGGGTAGTCTCTGGGATGCATACCTCTCTCCCCAGCAGGTCCTATTTATATAACTGGCAAGGTTTAAATCTTTAAAACTGGTAATTCTGGTACTGTTTGTTTTGTGGATATGCAGAAAGTCCATCAGAGTTGGGTCTGACAATGCCCTGTATGCCAGGCATAGATCTCTCCTCAAAAGCCTGTAGGAGACAGAATACAGGGATAGGACCTGTATTCTGCATAGGGCATATTACTTACGCCCTGTATTCTTTTAGTGAGGAACCACTGTGGGCATTCCAGTTGGATATGCCTGGTTAGGTACATACCAAAGGAGGCATTGTATTCAATGATAGGTCTGATGAATGCCGAATACAGTGGAACAATGACTTCCTTGGAACTTTCAGCAAAAATATAGTGTTGCTTTTTCTCCACTGTTGTGCAGCAGTGGAGTTGGTACATAGATGTCACCTGATCTGACATCTCTTTTCTTCAGCCACCAGTTTACAGAGGATATGTTGAACATCATGAGAGATGCCAGTCACCCACACAGAAAATGCAGTGCAGTTGTATAGGGATCTTACCAGAGTAGTAGATGCTTTTAATGGGTCACTCTTATAAGTTCATAGGTAGTTATTTGGCTGTCAAGTGCCATTTTAAGCCTAGCCAAGCTTAGCTTGTCCTGATTCCCTCCCACCCCCCCCCCCCCTTTACTACTTGGTTAGATTACACACACACACACATACACATACATGCACACAGTCCTCTGTTTAAACACTGTTGGAATCGTATACTACTTGAGGTGCTTAAAGGCTGTGATAGGGACCATCTCTGCTTCTCCATGTAGTTAGCTTTATTCCCTTGTATCTCACCACTCTGTGCTCAGGCTTCTCAAGAGGGCTTGGATTCTCCTGGCCACAGCCGCTGTGGGATTTTCTCAGTGCTAGCAAATTATTTAGGCTAAGCATTGACCTGATGAAGGTCAAGAAAGAAGCAAATGTGGTGCAAGCAGACCCCACCTGTGTACCTGGTACTTGAAGACCTTCATGTGACATCTGCCCGAGCATGTGGAAGAATCTCAGCTCTGAAAGGTAAATTAGACCTTCGACTCTGCCTGTGTCAGAGATCACAGTGTTACAGCAGCGACAGCAGTAACAGCAGTGACCACACCCCAACGTTTATCATAGTGGTAAGTTTCTGCACAGCTGTATTTTTCTTCAGAGCATACTGCATTCATTTTCCTCTGGCTCCCCTTCTCCCCTGAGTGATATAAAGGATATGGGAGGGGGGAGCACATGTGAATTGGTTCAGCAATACCCATATTTATGGGGATATGATAAAGTGAAGTATTTTAGAGTATAGATTAAACAATATTCTGTTATGGCCACTAAGGATATGTGGGAAGAGACTAAAAAAAAGATAATACAAAAACCAAGAAACTGGAAGCTCCTGATTATGGATAAGAATAGCAAGATACAAGCAGTGAAAATGTTTTTAGTCCATTTAGTTTTATATACAGGTCATGCTTATGTTTTTCAACCAGAGGAGAGGTTGTGGATAGAAATTAAATATATTTTATCTGGAAGGGGAAGAGGTCAAGAGTCTAGTTGGATAAATTGATCCTCCCTGTAAAGCAGGTAGATTTAGGATTATCTGATTTCAGTCTGTGCTTCTGCTGCTGTAACCCACTCGGACATGATTGTCTTCTTTCACAATTTTACTCTTGTATTGATATTGTCTGGCATTCTGTTTTCATTTATTTGATATTTATTTCATAATAATTTGGTACACAGCACAGCAGTGCTATTGTTTGCAAGTCCTTAGATTTTTAATATGTTCATTTTTCTCTGTAGTCACGGTGCTATAATTTTGTAGTTAAATGACTTTTCCCATTATTGCCTTGTAAGTAAATTGCACCTACAGAGTAGACACACCATGCCATATTGTAAATGGCTTGTAATGTCATCTGCAGATCATTCTGCTTTCTCCTTGTCTTTCATTACAGGCATTGCCTTTTCTTCTTGCAAGCAGGCTGTCATATGCCATTCCCCTAAAGTGACCCCTAAAACTTTTGGAGCTCTCCAACCGTTTCTACATTTTCCTTCCTTGACAAAATCCTTTGAAGAAGTGTATTTTTCTTGCTTGTCAGGGATTTTATATTGGTTTCACCACACTGTCTCTGTCATATTCCCTATCACCAGCTTAGTCTATAACAGTATTGTGCTGCATCTGTTGAAGTGGTCGATGATGTCTTTATGGAATCATCTCTCAGTTCATGCTCTCTTCCCTCAGCCCCTCGTAAACCAAACTGTATTTATAGGGTACTGGACACACGTAAATTCCTTTTAAGACCATCTCTGCTGACCCAGAGGTTGTCACCCCAGGCCCCAAATGAGTTGGGGATAGTACTTCTAAAAACCCTTTACCTATTTTGGAAAGAAGATTTGCACTTCATCTTCCCTGGGCATGATGGCCCTCAATTGCCAATGCCATATGATAAAATACCATTAGAGTATTTTGGAAAAAGTGAAGCAAAAAATTTCCTCCCTGGAGGACAAGAACACCTCTAAGGAATTGCTGGATCTCTGCCATTCCAGTTCCTTCCCAGATAGCTGGGTACTCCTTGCACTGTGGATATGATGCCCTAGAGGCATCTTCCCGAGTTGTCTCTGACTCCGTCATCGGAAGACATGCTTGGCTTGGAGAACAGACATTACCAGAACATGTCAAATCTTAACTGCTGGATGCACCCCCGGATAAGGACTGTCTTTTTGGACCAAAGGCTGAGGCTGTTTTAAAAAAGATGGAGGATAAAGCTAAATTTATTTATTTATTTAACATTGTTAACCGGGATGGCCCGACTGGTACAGGTCCATTTTCAGTGGAGGCCCGAGGAGAAAAGCCCCACAGTAAGTAAAATTTTATACAATGTGTTAAAATACAGTATACAGAAGAAGACATAACAAGACCTATGTATACAGGAAAAAATAGTTACACATGATTAATAACCGAATAAGTATACAAGTTCAATCAGCATTAGGAGAAGACCTAGACTGTAATATATCCAAAATCCATGCAAATGGTCAAATACTTCCTCCAAGTCCAGCCACTTAGGTTCAGTAGGAATTTTCCCACCAAACATTGGTCCTTTCCCTCCCAATCAAAACCCAGTCAGAGGAAAACCTGAAGGGAAAGGCCTCATAGGCAGCAACAGCAATCTCTGAGAGCAAGGCAGTGGTCCTCAAGTCAGGCCAAGTGGTTCTAGGCCACAGGGCCCAAGCAGAGATCAGCAATGATTCATCCCCCATCCACCCCCAACACCAGACAAGATAGGAGGAAGATTAGGAGGAAGGGTTTCTCTATTCAAGAAAAACTGGGCCCTCAGCACCTCCAGCAAATGGGTTCTGGGAGTAATCACAAAAGGCTACAAGCTCACTTTCAAAGAGCCGTTAAGATTCACAGGCTACCCCAATGTGCTACAAAACCAAAGGACAGAGGCATTTTCTCAGATTCATCACCTGTGCTCTCAGGGTTCTGTAGTACCAGTACCAGACCACCAAGTAGGAAAAGGGTTTTACTCCAGACTATTCCTGGTTTCCAGGGAAGAAGGCTCTTGGCACCCTATACTGGATCTGTCCATCCTCAGTCAGTCCTTCTTAGTTCCAAAATTCAGAATGCTTACTCTTCAAAAGCTTCTTCCCATGATTACACCTCGGGCTGTAATGGTCACTGTGGAGCTGAAAGATGCCTACTTGGACATCCCTATATTAGAATCCTGCAGAAGTTTTCTTCACTTTAGAGCAGGTACTAGCCACTTTCAATTCTCTGCACTTCCCTTCAGCTTGTCTACTGCTCCCAGGGTCTATTTTAATAATGTATGTGCTAATATCAAGAGTAATCATTCCTGTATAACTAGTTTTCCCTTTTTTGTATCCCCTGTCCTTAAGAAAAGTGTGCGCTACCCTTAAGGCTGGAAAACCTCTGCACATGGGTATGTGGGCTAAAGGCTTGAAGTTGGTGCTTTGTCCATACACCTGTAGTAATAGGGAGAGTAGAACTTTGAATTTACTCAAAAGAAAAGGATTATACTAAGGCTGTTCTAGCCTTCAGAGGTATTAACTGCCAAATACTTGTGGTGAGCTACCAAGTACTGAACCTCAAGTATCACAGCTAAGATTAAATACAAGACTGTCGTGGTTCAAATCACCAATCATATGTAGAAGGCCCAGAAATTTGTTGACTGCATAATTAAGTGCGAGTATAACACTGTGACTGTGGTTTCTGGAGCAATGTTGTCAGTTGGTTATCTGCAAGCATGATAGATTCACCTGTTTCTGCAGAATGTTAAAGGGCAATTTCTCAAAGCTCCCCTGGATGAAAATTTCTTATTCAGCCTGCCATCACAAGACATTTTCAAGAAACTACAAGAAAAAGGCAAAACATTGGGAATGGTTAATCATCTCTTTCAACTGAGGTTTTTCAGGTCCAGCCTCAACTGTTTTATGAAATACTCATCATTTTACAGGTGCCAGTAGCAGTGGCGGGGGGTTCTTTTCCCTTTCTCCGTGGAGGCCATCTTAGCTTGATCAAAGACAATTGGGTTTGAATTGCCATACACAAATGGGTTCTGGATAAAATATATTGTGATACAAGATAGAATTCCAGACCCTGCCTCCCTTTCTGAGAATGCCATTATAACAGGCATCCTCCCTTTCTGAGAATGCCTTTTACAGGAAATGAGTAAGCATGTGTGGTTGTATCTGAAAATCTGTTGTATGGAAAAGATGTTGGATCTTGATGGGAAATTGCATGAAGCAGAAGCACTAGTTTGTGCTTCACATGTACACTACTGGACATTGTTTTATGTGGTATTGAAAGCACATTGCATTAGAGGAGTGTGTGAGTGTGACTGGTCATGTGACTTGCTCAGAGTAGGTAGAAAGAATCAAACCTTGTACCCTTAGGGAGAGTGCTCATTAAGAGCTCGGAGCCTTAGTCATCCACACTAGCTCCCAGACCCCTTTTGGTAACTCACAGATGAATACTATCAGGCTGTGGCCTGTTAAAGAGCTGCCTCCTGTAGTACAGGATTTGATTCTCTCGGCCTTCATTTGTCTTCTGTGTGACTCTGCCAAATTACTTCACCAGGTAGTACTTCTGGGCTGCTGCTGGAAAGGGTCTCGTGCCCAGTGGGTTGTCTCAGGCTGTTAGCAAATGCATTGCACATTTTTCGAATTCCTGCACCCTTCACATAGCTGCTGATTAGTACTTCACTATGTCTGCTTCGAATCCCATCACATCTCTTATGGTTTAATAGGTTGCCAGATGCATTTTCATTAACTGCAAGTTACAAGGGATGGGGACTTTACTGTTTATCATGCTAAGTCTGTTTTTAATGTGAATGTGTTTTGGTTTAAGAAAATGTCTGTCCGTGTGTGTGCTCTGTAAAATTTTAATTATTATTTTTTAAATGAAATCCAAGTCTCTGATGGCAGGGGCTTAATTCATTATCTTACATAGGGCCCCATTTGTCCACAATGTAGCTTTGTTGACTGTTGGTGTGTGCTGCAACAGTACAGCATTGTTAGCCATTCAAGTAGATCAGGCCATTACTGAGTGATGTCGGGAGGGCATGTCTATTCTTGGTGACAGATAAGACGTAGAGAGGTTAAAATAAAATGTAGGTATCTTGCAAGCATGAAAGCCCCCCCCCCCCCTGTATGCAGTAAAACTTCTAATTTTTATGACTTTGTTGAACAAAAAAGTTGCTGCATTTATGTTATCTTTATGGTCTGTTTGCTTTATTTGTTGCACAAAAGAATGAGTTAATTCATTAGTAGGCCTGGATTGTGTAAAATAGCATAAACATTTTGCATTTTAGTAATGCATTTTTGCAGTACCTTCTTTACTGCCTTCAACAACTGCAAAGCGGTTAACATTTGTCACATCATGTAGTCTGCATTATTTGGGGGTGATTAAAATAAATTAAACATTGAAGGAATGTATCAAGTCAAATAAAAGGCTGGAAAAAATAGCACTTAACTAGCTGTTCAGATCAACTGACAAAACTACAAAAAACAGAGGTTGCAGTAAAGAAAAAGCTGGCTGAGTACGAGTCTTTTCGAGAAGAGCTGTTTTAAAAAAGTACAGTTAGAAGACAGAGCTCATGGAGAACACCTGGAGATTTTCTACTTTACTAGAGAAACTGGAAGGAGCCGAGTGTATTCATTTTTTGAAAGCACAAGTAAGCAGCTGGACTGGTGTTCCACAGCAGGATTTGTTAATTAAAAGGGCACGTAGTGTATGCTCCAAACCAGGTTATGAGAAAGCAGCCAAGATCTGTATTAGTAAAGATGCAATTGTACCAGCAGAAATAGATGACCCTGACAAGACTGTGAGAAGGGCAGAGTATTAAAATTAGAGACAGCAGAGTGTTTGTAGAAAATGATGATTCACTGTACACCAGGCAAAAGATAAACACATTTATCCTAGCAATCAGGGAAATGTTGAGCGACAGGTGTGAGATTCAAGCTGATATATCCAGCTGTGTTGAGTATTTTTTTCTTGGAGAATCAAAGTCATTTTTGATGCAGAACAGGCTGCATTTATCCATGAAATAGTGAGCCAGCAAGCAGAAGGTGGCTCTGCTTTTCATTCTTCTCACACTAAGGTTCATAGACACTGCCAGTGAAACCTTTTCCAGTATTCCATATGCACAATACTTGAGAGACAGAAAAGGCACAGGAGTTGACTAGAAAACTCGAGAACCTGGGACTTGAACCAGAGTTTCGTGTTGGGAAGTTGTGATGAACAGGGTTTGGTGTTGGGAAGTTGTGATGAACAGGAAGAAGATGAACAGGAAGAAGAGCCGCAACACTAAAATTATTGAGTAAATGAGAAACTGTAAAGCATCAGTCACATTTGTGAAATATGATTTTGCAAGAAAGTGACTGAAAAAGACTGGACTTTCTTTGACTGTTAAACTTGTCGGACACTAAAAGGGGAATGTTGGTAATGCTGTTATTAGTGTTTGTATAAAACATTTCATGAGATAAACTGCATGTTGCAGTTTTGTTCAGTGTGTTGTCAGGGCTATTGTAAATGTGAGAGAGACTTTGTCAATGTTTGTTGTAGGTGTTAAAGATATTAAAGTAAGCAAGTACTTTTTAAGTAGTTCGAAATGTAGGCTTTAAAGTATAACAAGAGTAAAAACTGGACAAAAATAAATTTAATGTTAATACACTGATCTTGGGCTGCTGGAGTGGGGTGGAGTATAAAAGTGCACTGATTATATGTAGAATTAAATTGATATTTTCTCATTTTTACATAGATGAATGTTTAGATTAATAACTTGCATGTGATTTTGTAAACAAGTACATATTAAAAATAACAATGATGAAAGCCATAAAAAAAGTTTTTTACAACTTGGATATTAGCATTTTTCATTTGCAAATGTTAATTGGGAGTCAATAAATTTGCAGCTGAAGGCACCTGTGCTTTCTGTTCTAAGTGAAATTTACAAAGATTCATTGCTTAATATGTTTTCATGGAGAAGAGCTGTCTGCAGGTGGAAGCAATCATGAGAGTTTGCTGACGGAAATGCAATTAAAAGTACAATGGCAAGCGAGTCAGTGAAAAATAAAATTTGAAATTATGGGAAGTGAATAAGAGATAGCAGCCTTAATAATTTAATGCATTTAATAGAACAGCATAATTTGTACTTGTATTTAAAGATAGCCAGTGCACTTTTTCCTTGGGCTAAAACTTAATGTTGTCTGAAGGTATACAAGCTGTTTTTCACATCTGACAGAGAAACTGAGATACGAAAAGAACAGACAGCAATCATTGTAAGTGGGAACAAATGCTGTAGCATGCTGTTTAGCATGGGTAACCTTAATTTTAGGTTAGGTAATGCCTGTGGGTCAAAAATGTACTAATACATGGTTTTGTGCATTTTTCCTAAGTTAACAGGGTGTGAGGTATTTTGAAAATGTATTTAGCTTTTTGTTTGAGGGCTGCCATTAAAACACAATGTCTTCACAAATGTGACTAAAGGCTCAAATGGAGATGAGAAGAAACAAGTATACAAAAGATTAGCCTGCCAAAAATTAAGGTGTGGATGTAACACAAAAGTTGGAAATAAATTATTATTAGGCAAGAGCGGTAGTTTTTTATAACAATGGCTGTGCTATCCAAATTATCTTGGAATGGGAATGGAACCAAGTTCGCCAATGACTGCAAACTGGGAGCCATAATTGACTCTCCGGCTGACACAGACATCCTTCAAAAAGGCCTTACTGAGACAGACACCTGATGTCAAAGTCATGGCCTCAAGCTAAATGCCAAAAAATGCATAGTCATCCCGTTTGGGGAAAAACAAAACACCCACAAATTACCACATAGGTGGCACCCCCCTTAATACAGAAGAGGTAATATGAGATCTGGGGACCCAGGTAGATAGTAATCTCTCCTTTGACAATCATATTGCCAAAGTAGTTAGGAAATCCTTATATGTGGCCCATCTAACTACTAAGGGGTTCGCATCTAGAAATAAAGAGGTTATAGTGCCCCTCTACTCATCACTCATCAGACCCATCATAGAGTACAATGCCCCATTTGGGATGTACCTCACAAGACACTTCCAACAGCTGGAAAGACCACAAAGCACCTCGCCAAGAGGATTACTGGCCTCAAACATATGTCCTATGCAGCCCGACTGAAAAAAAACTCCAGCTATACTCAGTGGCATATCGCTTACTCAGATGTGATCTCTTCCTGACTTACAAAGCCATGTACAACTCAGAATTGATGGACATGTTCCACCTAAAGAAATCCAAGTCGCTGCAAGCCAAGCGCTCTAGTGAGCTAAACCTCGCCACAACAATAAATAGAACATGCTGAAGGGATAGATTCCTGTCACAGAGACTCCCCATGCCTTGGAACAAAATTCCTAACTACATTAGGCAGAGCCCCTCACTAACACTCTTCAAGAGAAGCCTTGACGAGTGGATGAGTAACAGAGAATACACCCCTGGGATCACTTCATTGGCTCTGCTTGACAGAGGCCCAGTTAATTAATCAACGGGGCAGCGAAAGCCGATACACTCTGGCTAGGCTTGGAAATGCCCTCTGGAAGATAGCCCTCTGGCCTACCTATGAAATACAGGTATAGGCAAAAAGGAAGAGAATTAAATTATAGTAAGAAATACTGAGCACAAATACCAATGCTGCAGGAGACGTATTTGGAAGGAAATGAGAATTTGAATTTGATAAAGTAAGGATTTCAGGATAGGTATTCAGCAGAATATCAGGGGGAAAAGGAAAACGGAAGTAATTATACTAATTGCTAAAGTGGTTCTGTGATAGAAGAGGGAAAACAGACAATTGTAGATTTGTGGTAGTAGGCAAATGTTCACAGTGAAACACGAAAAGCTTGAAGCTAAAGACTGCTGCGTATATGGTTCTCTTGTTTCTATGGAGACAAGCTGATAAGGGCAATTTAAAACAGAATATTTTCTTTCATTACATAAAAGATAATGTTTTCTGTAAGCATTCAAGTTGTTTTCTACATCTGGGAGAGGAGTAAAGATAAGACAAAAATGGGCAGTACTTAGTGGAAGTAGAAACACAGGCTGTACTATAGATCTTGGTGTGTATAATCTTCATCAAAAGTTAAATCAAGCCTGAGTGCAGCTGTCAGTCTGGGACAGTTGTTCCTATTAAAAGGGTTAAACTTCACTATTTGAATATGTACATAATTTTACATGTTTTCTATTAAGTTAATAGATTATGGAGTGTTTGGGGATGTTTTTTTGAGGGTTTTCGTAAAAACTAGTAAGATGTGACTTGGGTAAAAATGGGTATGACAAGAGACAACTGCATAAAAGATCAACCTATATGTAACACTAGTGTATGCAAAGCTGAAACTAGACATTTAAAAAAAACTGTTATACATAACAGGTGGGAATAATTTCTTATAATGGCAACACTTTCCATATTATCTTTGAATGTGAGTGGTCTCACAGGTATATACAAAAAGACAGTAGTAAACTATAATAAAAATGCAGAGTGCAAGTAGCTGTGTTTACAGGAGACACATTTAGAAAGAAATAAGCATGTGAATTTGATAAAGAAAAGATTTAAGGATGGTTATTCAGCAGAATAACTGGGACAAAGGAAAAGGGGAGTACTTCTATTACTGTTGGAACTCCTCTAGCAATTAGTGTAAGGGGGAAAGGATGATGGTAGATTTGTAGTAGGAAGGGGCTTCTGGCAAGGGAAGAGGATTATGCTTGCATGTATTTATGTTCCACCTAAAACTGCTACAATGGAGCTTAAGAAAATTCTAGGAGAAGTAGCTTTCAGCAGGAAATATTACTTATAGGAGGAGGACCTGAATTTGATTTGCAGGATGTGTCTGGAGGGCCTAAAAGAGAAAATATAACAAGAGGGTATGTTTTTTAAGAAATTTATGAAAATATTTGGTATGGAAGTTGGAATTCAGTAGTGGAAGCTCAAATAGACTTGCCTATTATTCCCTAAGGTACAAAAACTGGGGTAGGCAAGACAGAAATTATATTTCACAGGAACATATGCTTTTAATTGAAAGTTTTGATAAGCATCCATTAACTATTTCAGATGATGTGCCAGTAATAACTAAAATAAAAATGCAGGGCAGTAAAGTAAAAATGAGACACTGATGCTTCCCCACCTGTCTGTTAAACAGAGAGGAATTCAAGGAATGGGTAGTAGAAATTATTCAGGAGTTAATAGGGAAGAACAACATTTCTTCTGAAGATATAGCTAGGGAGTGGGATAAAATAAAAGTGGAGTTTAAAAATAGGGTAGAAATAAAAGCAAATGAGAGATGGTTAAGAAGTAACAGGAATTATTTAGAGGGATTGACAAAGGTTAAAGTATTACAGAATAGGGGGAATCTCACAGAACAAGAAGAGGTGGAACTGCAGAGTGCTAAAGAGAAAATAAGGGACTACTTAGATAATTTTCATGAATTTAGAAAGATTACTGTTGAGTAATTTTTTTTTTTTTTTTTTTTTTTTTTTTTGCAACTCCAGAGTACAAAAGCTTTTTGCACAATGGCTCAGGCAACAGAAAGTAGAAAGGGTTGTTACCAAACTTAGGGAGCCTATGACCAGTAAAATAACGTGAGATCCTGTAGAGGTATTAGAAGTATTTTGGAAATGTTATGAAAGTCTGTGTAAAGCAGAGAAATGTGGAAATCAAAAAAGTACAAATAGAAGATTAGCGGCAGCTGAGGCTCAGTTACTAAAATAAAATTGCCAAAGATCCCAAAGACAACCACAAGGCATTCTTTAGTTATGTCAAGAATCTAAATGGCAATGCTCAGATCTGCTCTGAGCTACAACAGAATGGCATTAAATATACTGAGCCCAAGGATATTGATGACAGTATCCTGGCAGATAGATTTAGTGCCAACTTCACTTCCTCTCACCCCCTAAAGGGCCCATCTCAATACCAAAAGATTGCCAAATTCCAGTAATCACGGCCACACAGGTAGAAACCACACTTTCCAAAGCTAAGAATACAGAATCCATGGGACCAGATGACATCTCGGGCTGTGTACTACATGAACTACAAATGGAACTGTCACCTCACCTAACTGTCATGTTTAATCATAGCTTCACCTCAGGCTTTGTGCCCACTGAGTGATGTACTGCTACAGTTATCCCACTTCACAAGGGGGAGATCCACCTTGGATCCTGAGAACTACCATCCCATCAGTCTGACGAGCCTGATCTGCAAGGGCATGGAACACCTACATTATCATGGAACTTTCAAAGACATTGGCAACCTTCAAACACTGAACCCCACCCAGTTTGGGTTTGTGAAGGGCCGATCTTGTCTCCTGAACCTGATTGATTTCTTCGAATCAGTCTCCAGAGCTGTGGACGAGGGTAAGGTTGTCCACACAGCCTATATGGACCTCACCAAGGCCTTCAACACCATACCCCACTCTGAAATCAAAGATATACTTACTAAGCTGGGCATAAATCCCTACGTAACTCGATGGGTTGCCAGCTGGCTTACTGACAGAACCCAGACTGTAAAAGTAGCCAACTCCAAATCCAACTCCAGACAAGTGGAGTACCTGAGGGTTCAGTCCTGGGACCGCTCTTGTTTGGCATCTACTTCTCTGAAGTACAGGCCAACACTAAGGAACTCTGGCTAACAGTTTGCAGATGACTGCAAACTGGGAGCCATTATTGAATCCCCAAATAATGTGGATATTGTACAAAAGGGCCTTACAGAAATAGATGCTTGGTGCCAGAGCCATGGGCTCAAGCTTAATGGCAAGAAATGCATAGTTATCCCCTTTGGGAAAAAAACATGTACCCATGAATTAACACATAGGTGGCAGTACACTAAACACCAAAAGTGTGATGAGAGACTTGGGGACACAGGTGGACAGTGGTCTCACCTTGAATAACCACAATGCCGCAACAGTCAGGAAATCCTTCTATGTGGCACACCTCATCACGAAGGGCTTTTCATCCAGAAAAAAGGAGGTCATTGTCCCACTGTACTCATCCCTCATTAGACCCATTATAGAGTACAATGCCCTGTTTGGTATGTACCTCACAGGACATTATGCAACAGCTGGAAAGGCTGCAGAAATACATCACTAAAAGAATCCCAGGCCTAAAGCAGATGCCCTATGCTGACCGTCTTAAAAAAACTCTAGCTATACTCTGTGGCATGTCATCTACTCAGAGGCGATCTCTGCTTAACATACAAGGCCATGTCAAACCCTGAGCTGTTGGACGTGCTCCACTAAGTCCCAGTCCCTCAGAGCCACATGCTCCAGGGATCTAAACCTTGTCATCACAATGAGCAAAACATGCTGGAGGGATAGGTTCCTGACCCAGAGACTCCCCATACTCTGGAATAGACTGCCCATACATGTCAAGCAGAGCGCCTCCTTGGCCCTCTTCAAGAGGAGCTTTTATGATTGGATGGGAGATGGGATATTCACCCCAGGGATCACGTCAGTCGCCCTGCTAGACAGGGGTCCAGGGAAGTAAATATTGTGAGAAGAAATATCTGGGGAATTGTTTAGCTAGGCTTGTGTAGGCCCTAGGGCCGATAGCCTAGCACCAACCTATGAACCTATAACAGGATAGGATGAGATAAAAATGGCTATGTGTAACCAATCTAAAGGAAACTCTCCAGCAATAGATGGTATTCCTGTGGAAGTTTGGAAGCTAGGAGGGAAGAAAGTGGTAAAGATCTGGAAGGTTTTAATAGTGCTTCTCCTTTTGAAATACTAACATCCTCAAAGAAAACTGTGGTAGCTGTAATACCTAAAGATGGTAAAGACCCATCAGGTCCAGCTTCATATTGGCCCATTTTGATTCTAAATCATGGTTATAATATCTATAATGACTAAAATGATTACCCAGGGGGAAGCAGAATGTAAGAAAATACCACCATTGGTGGTTCTTGATGCAGAGAAAGCATTCAACAGAGTAAGCTGAGTTTTTATGAATAGGGCAATGGAAGCATTTGCATTCCATTACAAAATAATAAGGTTAATTAGGAGGATATGTGAGGGGTTGGAGGTGAAAATTCAAGTGTGTGTGTGGGGGGGGGGGGGGTTCCCCTCTGTTAAGTTCTGTTTGAACAGAGGAACCAGGCAAGGGTGTCCTCTCTCCCCTTTGTTATTTACATTATATTTAGAACCATTGGGAAAGAAAATAAGAGACTGAGTAATTCAAGGATATAACTTGCATGGAACTCAAGAAAATTTGCTTTATTTGCAGATAGTATTTTGTACCTGATAAAACCTGAAAAGGACATGCCGGTGCTGTGTAACATTCTGAGACACTTTCATGTAATTTGGGGATAGAAAATGAGGACAAAACACACAAATTGGTTAAGCAAAACCCATATTTATCAGACATGATAAAATGAAGTATCTAGGCGTAGGAGTTAAAAAAGATTCTGCTATGACAATTAAGGGTATGTGGGAAGAGACTAAACAACAGTGAATACAAAAACTGAGAAATTGGAAGCCCTGTTTTATGGATATGGATAGCAAAGTACAAGCAGTGAAAATGCATTTAGTCCCTTTAGTTTTATACACAGCTCATGCATATTTTTATCATCCATAGGAGAAGTTGTGGATATCATGTAATAAAGAGCTGAAGGAGTTTATCTGGGACGGGAAAAGATCAAGAGTCAAGTGGGATCAGTTGATCCTTCCAAAAGAACAAGGTGTTTTGGGATTTCCTGATTTGAAAGGGTATTTCAGAGATACACTGTTAAGGCTGCTGTACATGGGACAAGCAGAAAGCTATAATTCAAAGTGGAAAGGGATGATAATGAAATGGGGGGACTTAAGAAATGAGAGACTGGGGTTTTGGATGCAGATACTTAAGGAGAATAACAATAACCATGTGGCATGTTATATTAATAAAGTAGACAAAAGTGTTCTAAGAACTAAGCCAACAGGGGAATAGAGAAAGGAGATTATGCCGATAGGGATGACTGCAGTTTGGGGTCTAGAGAACAGGCAAAAGGGGGATGGTATTTACTGCATTAAACTGGCAAAGGAACCAAGACCAAGATATTTGGAGCAAATAAGTAGAGAGGGAAAAGTAATAGAATAGGAAGAGGCCAAGAATTCATTTGGACTACAGGTTAGAGATTGCCTTCCCTATTAAGGATTGATATCCGAGTATAGGCAAAGAGAAATGAATAGGGGGTCCTAAGTAAAAGACCAGCACTGGTAGAGGTTTTAGTAGAATCTGAAACAGAAGCAGCTATTAAAAAATGGGGATAATTAGTAGGGCATATAAGATATTGCAAGATAACTATAGGAATCAGTCGGTGGATTGGGAAGAAAAATTCGATAAGCAATTCGCAAAGAAACTGGCAGGATATATGTATGTCTCCCAAATGTGCAACAAAGTCTTGAAGACTTAAGATCTTTGCTTGGAATTGTTTGCATAGATATTTGTATACCCTTGGCAGACTACAAAGAACTTCTACTCGGGCAGATTGCTAATGTTGGAGGTGTGATGGGGAAGAAAACGGTAATTGGGAACAGGTTTTTTGGGAATGTAATGATTTAGTGACTGTATAGACGTTTTTGTAATGTATAATGTTTGCAACTAAAATATGTCACTATGGTATGTTTCATTTATATAAATGTATGATTGCCTATGTCATAAGTTATAATTTAAGATTTTTTTTGTTAAAAAGGATTATAAAATGTTTATCTATACTAGCTAAAAGAATAGCAAAAGTGTTGCCAAAATTGACAGATATGGAATATTTGTGGTTTTGTGCAAGAGTGGCTAATATAGCAATAACCCACGCCTGGGTGTGGGTAATGCTAAATTTACCCACGGTTGGCGTGGTTTGGTCCCGAGGGCGAAGCCCGAGGGACCAAACAAAGCCAACCGTGGGTAAATTTAGCATTACCCACACCCAGAAGTGGGTTATTGCTATTATACCATGACATTATTTAAGAAAAGAAACTGTTACTTTTCTTAAATAATGGCATAGTATAATGCCTGTTTACTGCCCTTCCGCAGATGTCTGGCATCCGCGGCAGTTCTGATGTACTGCGCCTGCGCAGTACATCAGAGCTGGCAAAAGCAACGGAGAAAGCAAGATCTCCGTTGCTTTTTTTAGTGTCTCGCTATGTTAAATGAGTTTAACATAGCAAGACAGTTTTAAAATAAGCAACGGACATCTCCGTTGCTTATTTTAAAACTGTCTCGCTATGTTAAATTCATTTAACATAGCGAGACTAAAAGCAACGGAGATCTTGCTTCCGTTGTTAAAACACTGTCTCGCTATGTTAAATGGGTTTAACAAAGCAAGACAGCTTTAAAATAAGCAACGGAGATCTCCGTTGCTTATTTTAAAGCTGTCTCGCTATATTAAACCCTTTTAACATAGCGAGACAGTGTTTTAAAAAAAACGAGTTATACTAATGGAAAAAAGTCCGGGCAACCGGACCTTTTTCCATTAGTATATCTCGATTTACAACGGGCACACTGGCCAATCAGCGTGCACGTTTTGGGGGGTCATGGTATAATATCTGATAACATTAATAGGGCAACGATGATCCAGATGGAAGCAGAATGTAAGAAAATACCACTGCTGCTGTTGGATCTTCATGCCGAGACAGCATTCAACAGTAAACTGTGATTTTATGAGGAGGCCAGTTGAAGCATTTCTATTCCCTGATACCATAATGAGGTTAATTAGATGGAAATATGAAGAATTGTGGGTAAGCATTAAAGTGGGAGGGTTCTTCTCTGGTAAGTTGAGTTTGAATAGAGAAACCAGGCAAGGGTGTCCTTTCTCTCCTTTATTTGCTTTAAGAATATAATTGTTACAGTAATCGAGAAAAGTTGGCTTTGTTTCCAGATTATTTTATTTTGTACATGATAAAACTAGCAAAGGATATGTTGAGGCTTTTTGAAAAAAAAAAAAAAAAGGCTGTGAATTATGTACCCACATTCGAACTGGTTCAGCAATAACCATATTTACGGGGACAAAATAAGCTGAAGTATTTAGGAGTACGGAATAAAACGTTTTCTGTTATGCCAGCTAAGGATATGTGGGAAGAGACTAAACAAAATACAATACAAAACTGAGAAACTGAAAGATCTTGTTTAGGGATATGAATATGTATAGTAAGATGCAAGTAGTGAAAACGTTTTTAGTCTCTTATTTTTTTATATGGATCAGGCATATTTTTATCATCCAAAGGATCAGGCATATTTTTATCATCCAAAGGAGAAGTTGCGAGCAATAATAGAGTTGAAGGAAATTTTTGGGCTGGGGAAGAGGGTAAGAGTTAAGTGGGTTAAGTTTGAGCCTTCCTATAGAGAAAGGTGGTTTAGGATTACCTGATTTTAAAGTATGTTTTAGAACTACACAGTGTTCATATACGTAACATAAGTCAAAGGTTATAATTAAAAATGGAAATGGATGAGGATGGGGGGGGGGATCAAGAAATAGAGGGAGAATGGGATTTTGGATGCTGATCCTTAAGGAGAATAACAACCATACAGAAGGTTATATTCATAAAGTATCAGAAAGCATTCTAAGAACTAAGCCAACATGAGAATGGAGAAAGGAGATTTTGCTAATAGGGATGATAAAAGTAGGGATCCAGAAAATAGGCAAGAGGGGGGAGGAATTTACTGGAGAAGACTGGCAAAAGAACCAAGCTATTGGGTAAATAACTGGAGGAACGAGAAATGTAAGAGGTGGGATGAGGTCAGGAAGATATTTGGACTGTAGGCTAGAGGCTGTCTTCCCTACCAGGTATTGATCTCAAAGTATAGGCAAAGAGAAAAGGTTAGGGAATATTAAGTGAAAGACCTGCTCTGTGGGGTTTTTAGTCAAATCTAGAACATAAGCTGTTGCTAACAAAGGTTAGTATGACATAAAATATTGTATGATAACTGTAAGAAAAGGTCAGAGGAGGTTAGAATAAAATAGGAACTCAAGCCTAAAAGCAGTTTACAAGAGAACAATGGGAGGGCATGTGTATGGCTTCCAAATATGAAACAAAGTCCAGAAGTTTTTTTATCTTTGCTTGGAAGTGTTTACAGAGGGATTTTTCTGCCCCAAGCAGACTTAATAGAATTTTTCCTCTGTTAGGTAAATGTTTTAGGTGTGATGGGGAGGAAAGAGGTAACTGTGAACATATGTTTTGGGAGCATAATGCATTGACATTTTAAAAATTCCCTACAGAGTACTCTGTCAGACATATTGGGTGAGTATATGACTGTAACTAAGGATATGACTTTTTTGAACTGGGACGCAGGATCTAAATTTCATACAAATAGTAAGGCCGTATTAAGTTTAATTCTTTTTGCTGCCAAAAATTATTGAAAAATGTAAATCAAAGTGTAAAACAACTGTATTTGCAGTACGGAACATTATAAAATAGGTAAACTGGAAGAGGAATCTTTAGAAAAGTGGAGGAGCAAACTACATAGAAATAAAAATTGTGGGAGGAATACATGCAGAATAATCAGTAAGAGGAGTGAGATTTAAGGATAGGCAGGAGTTCAGTAATTTACTTAAAATACTGGATTTGATTATACTTGACATCTTTTCTATTTTTGTAATGTATGTAAATGGAAAACAATGTTAATATTGTTTTTCTTTTTGGTTAATTTATGTTTTCCTTTGTCTTGAGTGATAATTTAGTAGAGGTGTTAAAAAAAACATTAGGTATTGCTGCTCAATGCTATGACCCTAGACAAAAAATCTTCAAACCCTGCAATGACTAAAACTTGGTTCATGACCAGTGGAGGGCTTCAATGCCTATCACTCATACAGGCCCTCTATATCAGAAGTAGGCACTAAAGGCAGAGTCCCTGTACCCTTAAAAAATAATCTTTAGACTCGTTAGATAAATTAATGACCTACTGTAAACAAAAACCTTTTATCACATCATAGCTAACTAAAGGACCACTCTTCCTTGTCCTTCACTGCCCCTACCTCCTACTTAACCAGTATGGAGTCTTTATGTTTTACACCAAATACCATGCTCCTAGGAGACTTTAACTTTCCCACTATTAACTGGGAGAAGTGTACATCCACATGCCCAAAGAGATTTCTGGACTTCATAAATACAAACTCTCGGGACTAATTAGTCCACATTCTGACTAAGGGAGGTAAAATCCTGTACCTGGTCCTTACTACTAGGGACAGCTCTTCTCCCTAACTGTTGTAAACTTATTCCTGATCAAATCTGACCTCAAGTCATGTCCAGCTTAAGACTGAAACCAGAGGCATCCTCCAGTACACTTTAGTACTGCAGGATGTTTCTGTCTGCCATACCTCAGTACTGGAGGATGCTTCTGGCTGCTGTACTTCAGTTCTGGAAGATGCTTCTGGCTGCCATACCCCAGTACTGGAGGATGCTTCTGGCTGCCATACCCCAGTACTGGAGGATGCTTCTGGCTGCCGTACCCCAGTATTGGAGGATGCTTCTGGCTGCCGTACCCCAGTATTGGAGGATGCATCTGGCTGCCGTACCCCAGTACTGGAGGATGCATCTGGCTGCCGTACCCCAGTACTGGAGGATGCATCTGGCTGCCGTACCCCAGTACTTGGAGGATGCATCTGGCTGCCGTACCCCAGTACTGGAGGATGCATCTGGCTGCCGTACCCCAGTACTGGAGGATGCATCTGGCTGCCGTACCCCAGTACTGGAGGATGCATCTGGCTGCCGTACCCCAGTACTGGAGGATGCTTCTGGCTGCCGTACCCCAGTACTGGAGGATGCTTCTGGCTGCCGTACCCCAGTACTTGGAGGATGCTTCTGGCTGCCGTACCCCAGTACTTGGAGGATGCTTCTGGCTGCCGTACCCCAGTACTTGGAGGATGCTTCTGGCTGCCGTACCCCAGTACTTGGAGGATGCTTCTGGCTGCCGTACCCCAGTACTTGGAGGATGCTTCTGGCTGCCGTACCCCAGTACTTGGAGGATGCTTCTGGCTGCCGTACTCCAGTACTGGAGGATGCTTCTGTCAGAGATATAACAGCTGGCCAGTGTTCAAAGCTTCTGGGCACACCTTCCATATGCCCAAACCATCAGTCGACTGGATTAGAGCTGACTAAAAAGACAGGTTTAGGTGTCATGCCCTTAAAAGCTTTCTTCCCATTGAAGAGAGAGTTCCTCTGAGGGCATTCAGAGATTGATGGACAGCTTCCTCTGTTTCTTTGCTGGGCAGATAACCTTTCAGGAAGATTATTTTTAAGCTAGGAGTTTGTGTTTTAATGGACTGTCATGAGACTTAATTGTGCTTTTAAACGGGATGAACTTTTTCCTCTCAGTTTAAAAGTAGTTTAAAATAACAGAAAACATTTTTTTCAGTGGAGAAATTGTTTGTTGGCCTCAAAAAGTAAAATAAAGTGTTTTAAAGAGCTTTTTATTGTATTTTTGTGTGAAAAAAGTGTTTTTTCTTTAAATTTTTATCTTGCTGGTTGTTTTTCCATGGAAAGAGGCACCAGTTTTGGCTTGACCATGGAACAAATTACCAGTCCCGTGGTTGGTCCTCCTTCCAGCCACAAAAGAAAAAGTTAAGCATAAAGCCTCCTGTGGTAGAAAAAAACTATTGGTTTGCCACAGGTGGGTGACTCTGCTGTGGCCATAGCATGTTCCTCAGACCACTAATCTATTACACTACATTCCCCTGATGTAGCATCAGCAGCCACTATGGACCAGAGGTTACCTGTGTCCTCTGTGGTAGGAAAGTGAGACCCACTCTTGTTAGTCCTATGAGAGAGAATAGGTAATACTTCCCTGTTTTGTCAGAATGTTATGTCCATCCTTGGGGAAGCTGCTGCTATCAAAAAATTGTTGATCCCAATAAATACCATGGGAGTGTTTGGCTAAATGTCTTAAGATCTTCACAGATCAGTAGCATAATAAGGACGTATGAACTGCATAATCCTAAAGTATCCATTAAAATCAAGTGATCTTAAACCACCTTGTTCTATGGGAGGGATTAATTTCTCCCACTTAACTCTTGCCCTCATCCCCTTTCATATAAATTCCTTGAACTCCTTATTAATTGTTGTCCACAGCTTACCATTTGGCCTATCTGTTGAGTGTACATGTCTGCTGACTGCTTTTGCCGAAGATGTGAGATGTACTAAATTGTTTCAGGGTCCAGACTATGCTTTTTGAACTCTCCATAGGGGATAGAGCTGGGCTTTTCCATGTTCATAACCTAAATTATTTGGCTGATGCTGCAGGTAGACATTTAACTATTATCTGTATGAACTGATAACTCTTTTTGTGTTGGGTTACTGCACAAGTATAAACCCACACATTTACTTGTAGTCAGGAGCAAGAATTACCAGTGCCCTCCTTAAAAAAAAAAAAAAAAAATCTGTTCAGTATCAGTTTTAGTCCTTTGTTCAGGGATGCTGGTAAAGGATATGGGATGCTGGTAAAGGATATCCTGTCCACAGCAGGGACTCAGTGGTCAGTGACGTTGGTTGCTTCAGCCTGTGAACATCAGTATTACCTTTCTGATAGGTAACACATTTTCAAGTGCTTTGTGAAGCTATGCTGACATCAGCCAACGTGGCAGTTTAGGAATAGTAATAATAATGATTGATAAAGTAGTGGTTTATGATTGAGACTCTTGTCATAGCCAAGTTGTTGAATCTGAGACATTAATTTCAGGCAGGTCACCTCAAACGTGGAGCAAAGCCAATCTCAAGGGATGAATTTTGACATCCATATCAATCATGGATCATACATAATTCTTAGTAGTGCATAGTTTTATCTGCTCCACGCACTACCGGTTATAGAAAAAACAAAGTGCAGGAGCACTAAGTAATTTACAGATTTTACTAGCGGTCAAACAGTTTGCTTCGGCCCACTGTCTCTGTGGCACAGTGTCCCTGTGAGGCACTAATGGCATTAAAAGGTGTGTGACACTTCACTTTGCCACGCTTTTTAAGAATGTGGCAGAGCAAAGTATAAAAATGCTCATAAAGTTGTACATCTCCCGTCTGTTATGTGGTGGCTAGCACCAGCCACACTTGTGTTTAGTGTGAAATTAGAACTTGGCAGCCTTAAAGGTACTTAACAAAAGCTTGTTAAGCACCTTCTGACGTCACAAAAGTGCTATACTAACCTGTTTGTTTTCACTGATTTTAAATTATAATCATGGCATGGCAGTCCATATCCACAATAATGCTAGGTATCTACTCCTTTACCAAGCATCAGATAAGCACTGGTGTGGAAAAGAACATCTCTCTTCTCTTTTGCACTCCATTTTCTGGATGCATACAGAAAACAGTAATTTTTCTTTTTTTATTATGACTTGATTTCTGACTGTGATGATTTCTTCTTATCAGATGACACCCAGTTAGTTACAAATCTCTTTTTACCTTTCAAAACCTTGTACACTACACATACATTTTTCTAATCGTGATTTTTAAAACTGCCTTCAAAACCTGCTGTTACGCAGAGTGCCAGATTTACAGTGTTGGCTGTTCATGTGCATCTGTGCAAACTTATGCCATTTAGTCTTGTACTAAAAGTGTCTACATTTTGTATTCCAGAAAGCCTACCTTTTCATTTTCAAATGATATTGTGCATTGTTTATTTTTTTGGAACTTAATTTAAGCATCACATGTAAATGGTTTCTGCGTTGTTAGACATACCTTAATAAAAACAAAATGTAGATGTGTATCAAACTGATGGCTTTAGGTGCAGAATGTAACGTATTTTCAGTATAGAATTGTAACAAATTGTAGGAGACGGTGCTAACCGTATATAATTAGCTGAATCATATACATATTATGATTATTCTGTTTATCTGTTGATGAAAATTTAGTTCCTTTAATTGGGTATTTGAGGAAGCATTTGTTCTGCAAAGGAATGACCTCAGGTAGAGTCGTGTCTTTTTATGACTCTGCGGGCTAGACACAGGACCCCACTAAAGGAGTCTGTAAGAGCAAGTGCAGAGAGAGTGCTGACAACTCTTGTCTGGATAACTCAGGTTTTTCATCTTTTTAAGTAGGAGTCTTTGAGGTCTGTTAGTTGAGTGATATGTTCAGACAAGTGTATGCCAAAAGCGACGACATATTCAGTAAGGGGTCTGATGAGAAAAAGAGTAAAGAATAATCCAAACTTCTCTGGGTCTGTAGGAGATGCCTTTGGAAATTAGATAAACCACATAGAAGGCTTTTTGGATTACTGTGAAGACATCTATATGTATAAGTGGCTCCTTTATGACAATGTCTGATTGCAGGGGTGCATTTCCAATATGTATGATGTGGAAATGTTTTGTGTACCAGAATTGTTACATGTTTTCACATAAAATTTGAGATTATTGGCCTTGCACCAAATGTTAACATTGTTTAACCCACTGAAGCAATTTTGGAAGATCGAATAACAACGCACAATTTACAGTCTGCAAACCTAAGCGACCATAAGCCAGGAATGTTGGCCTGAAGGTCTGAGAAGTTTATGCCATATAGGAGAGGGCTGAACTCTGAGCCAAGTGGTAAACCACTGGTAACTTTTTTGCTTTGTGAAGTGGCCCTTGCGGCTCTAACCTGATGTGTTCTGTCAGGCAGCAAAGCTTTGTCTATGGATGGTAAAATGATGGTTGCCCTAATTGCATACTATATATGGCTCTAATTATTCCTATCTGTGGTGCATGGCAGTTGTATATCTGATGTGTGCTCTGTAGTTTGCCCTTCATACTTAAACTCACAGCAGAGTACTTCTTACTGGAGCCACAGAGGCTGTTTGTTACCCCTTTTTTTCTTTTATATATTTTTGTTACCCATGTCTGCTGATCATCAGGCCTCCCCCAACTGGACTTGGGCCTATTTCCTTGTACTGGTAGCCCTGGCATATGGGTAAGAGCAATTTCATGGGTCTTCATCCAGGCAGCATAGGGGTTGCTTATGCCCTCACTGGCATCCTGGTAATGAGGCTGTTTTTATTTTAAAACCCCCCCCCCCCATGGGCAAGGGATGTGTGACCCTCGTTACATCTGGGGTTTCTACAACTCCTCAAGCACATGAAATTTTGTGTACTTGTAAAGGAAAGCTGTCATATTAATGGCTAGGTAAGCAAAGCAAATATCCCAGGTCTGCCCCCAAGCATCACTGCACAATTGTATAAGGGATTGTCACATAGGATGATCATATAATGCTCTTCTGAGGATAACTGCACCCATTCTTCACATGGCAGCTCTAGAGTCTCTGACAGTAATTGAAAGTTAGTCACCTGGGTCATAGTTAGGGTTTTATCCTGTGTTCCCCATTCATTGCTTAACGTCACAGTGAGGATTCATTTTGTCACCCTTGAGAAGCACACCTTTATGTTTGGCTCTTCATTTTTTAAGAGAGCTACTTTTTGCAGCTCCCTCACTTTCAGACAGCCTCCCCCCACCTAACACACACACACACACACACACACACACATGCACACGCACACAGGTGCAGTGCAGCATTATAGATAGTAAAATAGTATATTGCCGTCTGCTACTTGCCTTTATTTTCATCTTAAAACTCAGTAACAGGTCTTTTGCAGAGGTGCGAAGATCTCAACCCAAAACCTCATAGAAAAGCTATAGACAAACATTTTTAAGTCCCTGGAAATAGTTTCAGAAGCAGAATCCACAAATGTAAACAAATATTGGGGAAAAAAACACAGCCTAGTTCTTGTCTGGTAAATTGACGTATTCTATTGAACAGTCCACAGCCTGGGTTCAGAAGTTGCACTCCTTTTACTGACTAGCTTTCAGTGGTGTATACTGACATCTGTCACTGCTTTGATGGAGAATTAAACATGTAAGGTAAGCATCTTAAAATGGATAGTTAATTCCCTGAAATAGACAAGTGCTCTTCAGTCCCCACAATGAAGATAATTGGCTCAGATGTGCTTCCTTCATAAAGACTCGCATCACTGGGACCGTTGAAGCTAGCTCACCTTTTATGTCTGAAAGCTAAGTGATAAGGGTGCTGCCTGGTCTTTGAACTGGCGAACAAAAGTGGGGTGACCGCTGCTTTTGCAGCAGGGGTTCAGGTTCTCTGCATCTGCCTTCATCCTTTAAAAACAAGCACATTCAGTATTTCAGATGTAAGTGAGCCCCAGCCAGGGTTGCCACATTTCCAACCAGCTAGATAGGGACCAAAAAAAAGGTCTTTCACTGCAAGTGAAGACCAAAAAAAAAGGTCTTTGATGTGGAACAGAGTTCCACATTAAAGAACAGTAGCTCTGCACTAAGCATGGAGCTTCTCGTGTTTAATGCATTGCAGTTCCGCATTCAACACAAGTAGCTCCGTGTTTAGTGATTTTTGATTGGCCCGTAAACCGGCATACAGGCCAATCAAAAATCGCTAAACACGGAGCTTCTCTTGTTTAATGCAGAACATTGCAGTTCCGCATTCAACACAAGTAGCTCCGTGTTTAGCGATTTTTGATTGGCCCATATACTGGCATACGGGCCAATCAAAAATCACTAAACATGGAGCTTCTCGTGTTTAATGCAGAACATTGCAGTTCCGCATTCAACACAAGAAGCTCCGTGTTTAGCGATTTTTGATTGGCCCGTATGCCAGGTATACGGGCCAATCAAAAAAAAAAAAAAACAAACAAAGTGGAGGCTGGCCGGGATTTAAACCGACAGGCCGGGACTCTGGATCAGGCTGCTGATCTCGGGACAGTCCTGCCCAAATAGGGATGTCTGGCAACCCTGGCCCCAGCTCTCAGACTTTGTCATCAAGAATCAGGATACTTATAGAATAGTACGGGAGAAAGGCACCATATTATTAATGCTTCTAAATATGGAGTCACTTTTTCTGAAGAAAGACAAGTTCGTAAACGGAAAGAAAGAAAGACAAGTCTGTAACTGGGACATCTATCATAATGTACTGACTTCTCTTTTGTCACAAAATGGAGAAAAAGTTAGGAAGAGTGTATCCTACTTCTGAGGTAGACTGTCTACATAGCAAAAATGTAGCTGTCTTATTTGTTTGTAGTTCTCTCCGAGTGTACTGTTTTGTAATATTATTTAGCCTAATTTGTGTAGTTAGGCCAATCATGTTCCTCAAATAACATTGTTTATGGAGTTCATAAAATATGTAATAAAATTTATGTTTTGAAGTGCTGTGTGAGTGCTGTGTGGCTTTCTGTGTTTTTTAGCAGAATCATTTGTTGGTATATTGTTCTGGACTTGTGCTTCGTACAGTCTCACCTTAATGTTAAAAAAAAACTTAAGTAAATACTTTTAGAATTGTCTTCTTTCATAAAAGGCAAAACTCCAAGGCATTTTGAAGTATGACCATCACCCAAAACCAGAGAAGGATTGAGAAGGTCAGCATTTTTTAAAAGATGAGCATTACTGTTTGTCATTTATTTGTTTTTATCTTTTGTTTGGTAAGAGTACAGTGTTGATAAAAACCTGCTTCTCCCCAACCATAAATATGTATACTGTAAAGATCATAAACCTCACATATTATCACCTGCCCACGTTTTTATATAGGGTCTTGGTTTGTGGCTGGAATGCTGTATCCTAAGTAAGTAAATGTATTTTGTTTTTCTTTCGGCTTTTCCCAGTTAGGGGTCACCACAGTGGAACTCCAGTCCGCTAATGATTGGCAGTCGATTTTTACGGTGCCAAAGTGCCAGCCCGATGCCCAAGCTTCAGCGAAGGCATGCCCATTCACGCATGTCTTTTGAACACCACTTGACTGCAAGGAGGACATGCAGACTCCACACAGAAGGCGCACCAGCCGAGAATCGAACGGGCAAACCTCTTGCTGTGAGGCGACAATGCTACCGCTGCACCACCGCGGCTCTATCGTAAGTAAATAAAAAGGAGAAATAGTCTGAAGTTTTAGTTAACTTTCTACAAAAAGTGCATAAATATCTTAATAGCTTATATTTATAGTAGCATAAAAATAATTAAAATTTTTTTAAATTCTTTTCATTTTTTGTCCCTTCCCCCAGGAGCTTGTCAGGCATCTCATTCATTTCGAGAGGAGGGGATGGAAGTGGGGTATTGGGTATTCCCAGGCTTGGCGAGAGCCTATGGCCCATTCATATCTGCCCTATAATCAAGATTAGCCCTCCGTTCTCCAGTGACAGTCAGCTTTGGTAGTCTTTGAGGGTTATACTCTCTCTGAGGCAGTAGATCCTCCAAGCACCATGATTGCTGTCTCTTCATGCCAAATTCCTTTTGCCTTCATAGTGCAAATGTATTATAGACAGCATGGGCTTGGCAGCTCGAACTGCACTAGGTAAACACCGGTACTGTCACTAGGTGTCACCCTTGTATCAAGCCAAAGACTCCTTCCTTCCCCAAGGATGGGCGAGTCTGCAGTAGCCTATCACTCCCATCCTCCCCAGTGAACTGCTTCAGGCACCATAGACAGTAACTGAAATAAATTGGGGATGGTGTAGTCAAAGTTGTGTACTGGCATGTAAAATAGCTACTAGAAATTAGTAACATTAACATAACAGATGTACAGCCGCGGCGGTGCAGCTGTAGCGTTGTCGCCTCGCAGCAAGAGGCTCTCCTGTTCGATTCTCGGCTGGACCGCCAATAGATGTCCCAGTTACAGACTTGTCTTTCTTTCTTTCTGTTTACGAACTTGTCTTTCTTCAGAAAAAGTGACTCCTTATTTATTGTATTGGTCGAGTGGTGTTCGAAAGACATGCGTGAATGGGTGTGCCTTCGTTGAAGGTCGGGTGTCGGGCTGGCACCTTGGCACCACAAAAAAGTCTACTGCCAATCATTAGCGGACCGGAGTTCCACTGTGGCGACCCCTAACCGGGAAAAGCCGAAAGAAGAAAAACAACATATTCACAACATACCATAGTTATTTTAGGAGTAACCAATGTGTGTACAAATTATTTTTTCCCTTGGTTATATTTTTATCCATATTGACTGTCGAGATTAATTTCCCCCATAACTGGGGGACATTATATAGGCAATCGTTGGGGTATTCTGCTTTTGGTTAATACCTGTTGTCCTCCCAGCCCCACTCGCCTGCAATGCCAATTTGATGCATGCTTACTTCCACACATCACCCAGGTTAAACATATAAGGCATTGCTTGGCAGGCCTTCAGTTTGGCTGACCCCGTACTCCAGGTACATTCTTATGGCTTCAGTAGGAGACACAAGCACAGTGGGTGGGGTATGCTCCCCTCCCAAAATGGGCAAGCTAGCATTGGCCACTCATTTCCATACTCCCCACCAGCTGGGTTACAAATTTTGTCTAGGCTTCCCTCTGTGCTATGGAGAATGGCCTTAAAGCACGTGTTAAACCTTGAGTCTTAGTGCAGCATTTAATACAAATGATTAAAGCTACGAACTGTTAATGGGCTTCTATCTAGTCCAGGGTTTCATTCTTTCAGACTAGACACTGGAAAATACTTTCTCACAGAAAGAGTAATGTATAAATGAAACAAGGTGCCGGAGTTGATGGTAAGCAGAAAGACCATTGACTACTTCATAAAGGTCTGCAGTGGGTGGTGAAGTAAGAAAGCGAGCATAAGAGAAGCAGTCGAGAGATACTGGTTGAACAGATGGGGCAGAATAGATTGTATGTCTTTATACTTGCAAATTTGTGTAGTACAGTGGAACAAAAACTAATAAGGTCAGAATTAAACAAGTATATAAAAAGCAAAAACTGCACCAGAATATGTTTGTGATCAAGCAATCCAGCACCCTTCAGTACAGCTTGCCTGGCTTACTTGGGTTTGCTTCAGTGATACTATGTTTGTGGTATTTGACATGATTTACTTTCAGAACATTTCTTCAGTAGCTATGCTCTCATTTGCTTCGTAATTAAGACTAAGCATTGTCTTAGTTTTACACAACCAATTCTGAAGCACCTTTTTCACTGAAGATGTTCGTGTTTGAGTTAAATCAGTGTTTTTCAGTTTAATTTCTAGGTGTTGGGTCTCTTTAGCATGTGTGTGTGAAATTTTGAATAACATGTTGCTGTACTTCACGATTCATAATCGCACAGCTGACCCAGTATAGCATTATAAATATCAGCTTGCTGCTGCCAGTACTTTTATTTATATTGCCGTTGTTCAAAACCTTTATGAAACAGAAGTTTTTGTTTGTGAAGGGAATTATTTGAATAATTTACATGCATTACAAGCTGCTTCATCTTTTCACATGTGACTTGCTTTAACCCAGACTTTTTTTTTCGTATGGATTGCCTTTTATGCACATATTCCTAAGTCGAGATCACACCATGATGATGGTTTGGATGATGATGATTGAACCTGTGAGGAACTACCATTTTCAAAGTTCAGTTCAGTACCTCAGCTGTTGAATTATATTTCATATTATTAATTACTTGCCATGAGTGGGTTGTCTAGGGAACTGCTAGGCTAAAAATGACATAGGTCCACCACTTAAAGCTCAGCTGGCAAAGCTGTTTTGTAATTGGCCCCATACTGCTGTAAACTCAGCCTCTGATGTTCGACTTTGAACTAACAAATGACTGGCTAGACTGCTGTAGCCAAAGGAGAAAAAGGGAGCATTAAAATGGCTGTTAATTGTATTCTATCAAAGTCAGTGTCTTTCCATGTGGGCAGAAGGAAACCCAGGCATAAGTACATCATTGAACTGGAAGCATGCTACAGACTCCTAGCTGTGTTCGTCCAGCACTTAAAAAGTCATGAGTTTGTTAAAATGCCTTACTTGCATGACGGGCTGAAATTCCCCATTCTTTCCCCTCCACTATTCATAGACCTCTGACATGAAGTCTGGCTTTTTTAGTTAGCCATTCAGGATTCAGAAAACTATTTTTGTATACTGTTGTGGCTAGTTGTGTTTGTCCTGCCTTTAGACAAAGGAACTACAGCCTGCTGAGCAGGTCAGTCTTGATAATGGACAGTGGTGTAAGGAGATGGGGTGATCTTAAGTTTCTCTTGGGAAGAGAAATTTGTTCAGCTTAATGAGAAACTTGGGTGTTTGTTTTGGTAAATTAGTAAACTGGGGTGAATGCACAGGTCTGTAATTTGTCATGAGAAGGAAACAAGCTTAGAGTGCAGAACTACTGCCACTGGAGCTCTGTGGCTTTCATATTATCTGGCATGGCACCAGGTGTGTGCTATACGCATTACATTAATGAGATTTAGAGAGGTCTGATTTCTTGTTGTACTGAACTGCTGCGTGGGAGGTTGTACCATTCCTCACTGACAAGGTCAGTCATTGTGCTGCCTGTGTCAGTATGTCATGAGCTTCAGGCATCCTGTTGTCCAAAGATGCAGTCTTGATCTCCTTGCCCCACGCATGCATACAGCAACACTTCCCTGCCCATCTTCTACCATCAGTGAAGTTTTATGATGCAGCTTGTGAAAGAATCAGAAAGGTGAGTCATGAACTGAGAATTATGATTTATATTATAGCATTGCTTATCACTGCTTGAAATTCTCCCACAGGCTGGATTACAAACACACTGAGTCACTTGATGCATTCTTTTCTCTTTAATATAACTTTTCTGATAAGCATTAAGTTGAATGTCCCTTAATTTGTATTTTATTTAACATTTGCTGGAAAAGTCCGACTAGCACAAAGCCTCTTTTCAGTGTATGCCCAGGGAGAAACACTCCAGACACATCACTGGAATGTGGGAGGAAACTGGAGCACCCGGAGGAAACCCACACAAATGCAGGGAGGACATGCAGACACCTCACAGAAGGCACCCCAGCCAAGACCTGAACCGGAGAACCTCTTGCTGTGAGGTGACAACATACATCACTGTGCCTCCCATTAATGAGCATACAAAATACTGTTTGAAATCACCATAGTAGGAAATTAATGGCTGTAACTGCTTGCTTACTTTGCATCAAGAAGAATGCTTGGAAGTGCTTGATTTTTCTGTAGCTAGTTGTATAACAGGAATGAGTTCCTAGATTATATTGTACTCTTTTGTTCAGTTAGCATAATTGCATTTCATGCTGTGAGTTATTAGGTCTGTGTAAATTAAAATGTTCTTCATATTGATCACTGCTGCCATAGTCTAATCTGTATGGGTTATATCCTGCCAAGGATACAACAGCCGGCCAGCTTCCAAAGTTTCAGAGCACCTTCCACATGCCCAAACTGTCAAGAAGAGCACACTAAACCGGTTTGGGCGTGAAGCCCTTCAGAACTTTTCTGCCACTGAACAGTCCACTCATCTGAGGCTTTTAATGTCTATGACCTGCTTGTGCTTTTCTTTGCTGGGCAGATACATTTTTGTTGATCTTTTATTACTTTTTTCTTCAGGATAGTATTTCAAAGCTAGGAGCGTTATTTAATGGACTGTATTGAGACCATAACATACATTCAAATGGACGATTTTCTTTCTGTCATAGAAGTAGTGCAAATTAACTTAAAACATATTTTCTGTGAATCTGTGAAAAAAAGTTGACTGCTAGTTTTATCTGCTTGTCTTCTGTGGGAAAGAGGCACCATTTTTGGCTTGACCTTGAAACAGACTACTGGTCCCATGGTCAGTCCTTCTTCCAGCCACAAAAAGAAAAGGTGAAGCAAACAGCCTTTGCCACTACAGCATGCTAGCAATTTGCCTCAGCCACCAGTGGGTGACTATGCTATGGCCATTTTGTTTGACCCAAGAAAAAACAGAAGTACCTTCAGAGCATAACAGAAAACAGAAATCCAAAGAGCAATAACCACAATGAATCCTCAACAGGGAACTTAGTTTATTGATTTAAAAAATTTACTTTTGGATATAAAATATATCCTTGGCGCCCATTGGTTCTTACCACAAATGACTCTTAAAAAAAGTGTTATGAGGGAAGTATCCTTCCTGCTATCCTGTGCAAATTTGTATTTTCAAAAAGTCTTGCGGGTGTAATGTTGACCACATATCACCTGTGGGCATCATCATCGTAATTTCTCTCATTTTATTTAACTTGTGCTGTATAGTGTATATGTGTCTGTGTGCTTCTGCTCTACACCATTTGGCCTTCCTTAATTGTCCTCCAGACTGCAATGAATGCCCTGTTACCATACCTGTTTTACAGTGACAAGCTAGGAGCTGTATGAAGCACCACCATCCTAAGACTGCATATTTTTGTCTTAAATTTTGATCCCTCCATGCTTCACTCAGGAAGCCCATATCCCTGAAGGGGGTCACTGGTGTGTGCATGCAGCCCATAGGTCACATTATCTCAGGATTGTGCAGCTTTTTGCTTCCAAGATGGCTGCCTACTGATCATCATCTTTCTTCAGCTGTTCCCGTTAGGGGTCGCCACAGCGGATCACCTGTTTCCATTTCTTCCTGTCCTCTGCATCTTGCTCTGTCACACCAACCACTTGCATGTCCTCTCTCTCACCACATCGATAAACCTTCTCTTAGGCCTTCCTCTTTTCCTGTTATCTGGTAGCTTCATCCTTAGCATCGTTTTCCCAATATACTCAGCATCCGTCCTCAGCACATATCCAAACCAACGTAATCTTGCCTCTCTGGCTTTGTCTCCAAACCTTCCAACCTGGGCTGACCCTCTAATATACTTATTCCTAATCCTGTCCACCCTCGTCACACCCAGTGCAAATCTTAACATCGTCAACTCTGCCACATCCAGCTCAAACTCCTACCTTTTTGTCAATGCCACTGTCTCCAACCCGTATAACATAGCTGGTCTCACTACCCTCTTGTAGACCTTCACTTTCACTCTTACAGGTACTAGTCTGTCACAAATCACTCCTGACACTCTTCTCCACCCTCTCCATCCTGCAAAAAGCAGTTCAGGCTTCAGCTTTCGTACAGAAGATGGCTTCCAGTAATTTAGAGGAAAAAATAAATCAGATTTCCTCGGAGGTGATTGAAATAAATGAAACAATGAGGGAATATGTCAGCTCAGATAACAAAAGGATGGAGAAAAAAAAAAAACAGAAGAAGTTTTAACTAACTATTCAGATGAACTTCAGATGAACTGGTAAAAGTGCAAAAATTAGAGGTTGTAATGAAGAAAAGATGGGCTTAGTATGAGGCTTCTCAAGGAAAGCCGTTTCAAAAATAGTAGCATTAGAAGTCCGAGCAGGCAGACAAAATCTGAGGTTTTCTGCTGTAGTGGAGAATCTGGAAGGAACAGAATTGTGCAGCATGTTTCTGTTTATTGCTAAGCTGTGGTTTAGTTGGTGGTGAACAGTAAGAAAGGCTGCATCATACCCTAGACATGTTCCTAGATGTAGATTTTGATGTCAGATAAAAAGTCTTGTAGACCTGCTATACTGTTCATTGGATAAGCTGCAGGTCTTACTTTGGTTGCAATTTAGTGCCCCCAACCCCCACCCCAAGCAAGCACACACACACACACACACACACACACACACACACACACACACACACACACACACACACACACGCACACACACACCAAATTGTCTTTTGGAAGGTCTTGCTTCACACATTCTCAAAATCAATTTTACCTGATTACTAAAACAGGCAGCCTTATTTATCAATTTGGACGCTACTTCCAAAGTTAAGGAGTTAGGCTAGTAATACTATCTTGCTAAATCTAAAAGCCCAGTAAGACTTTTTTGGAGGGAGGGTGCTATGGTAAAGGTAAGGACAAGGTTAAGACCTGTAATTTTGCACATGGTTTATATGCAGATTATGTATGGAGACTGTTGCTTGAGGAAACAATATCAAACCGGAAGGAAATTTCAATGGACAGATCAGACAGAAGCATTTTTAAAACAAGTACTCTTGGTTTTCACTTGTTTAAAAATCCAGTTCCTAGCGGGAATGAGGAATGCTTTCAAGGTTTGGTAATAACACAATTACCTGTTCTGAGTTAGCTGTACTTAGATGTCCTGTAGTAAAATGGTTAGGTACAACTGTGTTTCTGGCTTTTTAATTTCTTGCAAAAGTTTTGGGTTTCTAATACCATGGTGGAAATGGACCCCAATCCTAAGCCAAAGTATACATGATATTAGTATTGTTTTGATGTTGGCCAACAGTGCTATTCTGCAATTCATACAGAGTTGCATATATCGGTAACATCTGTAAATATGAGTAAATGCTTTTTTGAGACCCATTGCTGTTACTACTGTTAGGATTGTCTGGGTGTCTTTCTTCCACATTGCCTTGGTTTCTGCCTGCAAATCCTGGTATTTTATGACTTTGTGTCTCTGTATGCAGGACACTGTAGTCACTGGGTGTGGCGATTTCAATGATCAATGCTACTTTGTCTTCTTTTCATGGAGCACTATATCTGGTTTTCTTCCATCTATTTTTTTATCTGTTGGTAATGAGTGATCCCATGTGATACAAACTTCATCATTTTCTATAATGCTTTGTGGCTAATGTTTCCAGTGCTTCTCTGCTAATTCAATTTTATAATGTTTGCACAGTCCCAGTGCAACAGTCTTGCCACATTATTATGCCTTTCAGTATACAGGCCTTCTGCTGTTAGTTCATCACACCCATCAACAAGGTGTGCCGCTGTTTCCAATTCTGTTTTACAAAACATGCATTTGTCAGTCTCTCCAACATTTTCAAGGATTTTATTAACCAATGTGTACATAGTCCACTATCCCAGACGCCAGTATCAAACTTTCATCTTTTGGTTTAAATTCACCTATTCTTAACTGTTCCTGTATTAGATCCTGATCAAGATGAGGTTGTTTCAGGTGTTTTCTGTACTTGCAACTATATTTATGCATTTTCTACATTTCTTGCCTTCTAATCTGATCCTTCGCCTTCACCTCCACCATCTTTCTTTTATTTTTGGCACATTCATTTGCAGCATGATTATTATCTACTTCTGGTTTGATTTCCATTCATACTTGACATAGATATGCTTCTAAACTAAGCAGGGAAGTCATCTTAGACTTATTCTCCTCATGTTTTAAAATTTCCACTACGTTTGGATGTTGTAAGGTTATCTGATATGTATGCAGTCCTACAACTGTAGAGCTATATATGTAATCAGTTTCGAGGGTCTCATACCGCCTTCAGAACGAGGAATATATAATCTTGGTATACACATTTTTTAAATAATTTGAGAAGCATGAAGCATTTTTCTTGTTTTCCTGTCCAACTGATCCAGTACCTTTTGGGGCTAGTCAGTTACCCCAAAACTGTAAGTTAAAACAGGCAGAGCAAATTGGTTTATAGCTTGGACTTTTCCTAGATGTTAGTGCTGTTTTTAGTATTAAATTTAGTTTTGTAAAATGTGTCACATTTGATCATATGTTTTCTGGCAGTAAGTAAGTTTATATGCAAGGGAAAAACATGCCTCTGGTTAGCAAGTGATGGTGCTATTTTTTCATCCATCCATTCATTTTCTATAATGTGTTTTATGTAGTTCAGGATCTCCAGGACAGAGCATAACTCAATTAGCAAACGGGTGCAAAATAGGAAGAATTCCATGTCAGGGTACATATACTTGGATGACACGCACTCGGGAATGTGGGAGAAAAGTAAGGACCCTGTTAGAAACCCGTACAAACATGGGCAGAATGTGACAGCACCATGTAGAAGGCACATCACTTGAAAATTGCTGAGAACTGAACCAGTGGTCCAAGCAGTGTGAGGTAGCTGTTCTAACTACTCTGTCTTTGTTTCCCCTCACCCCAGTGTACCTGATGGAGCTTGATGAATGAATACCCCAATATGCACACCATTCTTAACTTCTGTTTAACCGTTGCTTGTCTCACAATGACCTTGCAGCTGTTTATTTGATTGGACTGAATAACTGCTGAGAGATGAGCAGTGCTGATAAATTATTACCCAATTGGGTTCTTTGGTGATTGGCTGGTACTGTTCGATTATTCATTGATTGGCCAGGCTATTATGCAGGCTAATCTTGGACTGTGCTGTATGTATCCTGTTCACTCACTTTTTTCAGGCTGTTTTGTTTCACTGCATCAAGCCCTTCCACATTCTCACCTGATGTTCATCGTGCATACAGCTGCAGTCATAACAGATGGGGTTATCCTGCTGTCAGGCGGGTCCTCGGTCAGCCGAATTCCAAAGTCTAGGTCCGGCGTCGGTTGTCGTCGCTTCTTCCCTGACGTCAGTACGGCAGGGGTATAAAAGGGGCAACCGACGCCATTTTCTTCAGTCTTTTTTGCCGCGCGGTGTCCGAAGCAGAAGCAGTTCGCAAGTGCCGGTCGGCCAGCTCCTGAGATTTATGAAAGTATTTCAGCCGAAGTCTTCTTGAAAGCTAAGTACCCGCTAGAAACTTTTCTTGCCTCAGACCGATGTCAGACAAAGTTAATAATTGCATTTCATGTGGGAAGCAAATACCGCATAAGGATTTCCACTCTTTCTGTATACCTTGCTTAGGCCCAGACCACGACGTCTCGGCCTGCCGTTTTTGTGCTAGATTCAATAAGCGCACTATTAAGCGTCAGGCGGAGTTCACCCTTCACTTTTCTGGCAAAAAATTTAATTATATTATGTCGTCGGATACTCCGACTCCAGTTTTGAGCAAAAAATGCAAAGATAAGGACGGACATACGAGGTCCACACCACCTACTGAAACCACGCTAAGGCCGACTACCGGTTCTCCGGTACTCAGCGAGGCACCTACGCAGCCACTGAGTACCGATGACAATGCATTACCGGTGTCTTCAGTACCCGAGGTCGCAGGCTCCTCGGCCCCCATTCCTACTACAGATACCGATGCCACTCCTGGCGGGGAAACTCAGAATTTAGACAGGCATGCCATTTCTCAAGGGGTCTTCAGGCCTTCCTCCTTCCCCATTAAAGCCTTCACTAAATCTAAAGCAGCCATGAAAACCAAAAAACAGGTTCCTCAGACCCCCTGTCAAGGCACCATACCTAAAAAACAGATGCTTAAAATGGCTGAGGATTTGATTACTCTTATCAGGTGTTCTCAACCCCCCTCTGACAAAAGGCCCAGATTAGAGGAAGACTACCCTTCCACAGATCAAGCTTCTATTACCTCAGAACTATCTGAGGACCAGGATTATGCCTATTCTCCATTCGAAGACTCTGATGCAGAGGAGTCTTTTCCCTCGGTCTCCCCCCCTGAGGACTTCTCTTTTGGGGGAAACCCTGCATACATTGATGGAACGCTTTCACTGGGAAGGCCAGGATTACTCAGATTCCAAAAAAAGGCTCAGGGAATTTCTTCTGCTCCCCCAGCATAGGCCTCTGGCTATCCCTCCTGTTTTAGATATATTGGATGATGTGTACACAGAAGCCAGCCTTAATCCTGATTCTTTGCCTCCAGCTCCTGTTAAACCAGACAGGTATTACCGGGTTCCTGATTCTCACCAGTTCCTATATAAAAGCCATACTGCTGACCCAGAAACAATTTCACAGGGTCCCAAGGGAATTAAGGCCTCTACTGCTAAAAATCCATTACCTTCAGAGAGAGATTCCAGAGCTTTAGAAAGGTGGGGGAAAAAGGTGTCCACCTCAGCCACTTTAACCATGAGGGCATTAAACTGTCAGTTCTATATGTTAAAGTAGCAACAGTTTTTGATATCTCAGTTGAAAAGCAAGACAAACCAGAACAACCAGATTTAAAAGAGTTGCCGGATTTGTTGCGTGGTGCAGAGCAAGTGGGTAAACATACCTTGCAGTGTGGTTTTGATGCTTTAGAGGCCTCATGTAGAGTTGCTGTTACGGGGTCTGTTATATGTAGGCATGCTTGGTTCAAAGAGCAAACCTTACCAGATCATGGCAAAGCTAAATTATTAGATGCATCTCTTCAAAAAGATGTATTGTTTGGTGTTAAAGCTGAGGAGGTGCTAAAGAAAATGGAGGAAAAAGTGAAATCAATGCAAACAGTGAAAGATTTCCTGCAGGTACAGCCTCCACGTTTCAGCAGAAACTGGCCTTCAAAAAATTGGTCTTTTCCAGCCACGGACAGACCTCAAAGGGGCTGATTCAGGCGCCCAAGGGGCAGAGGGCAACCTCAAGGATCTTACAGAGCCAGACAGTGGCAAGCACCAACCCCAAGAGGTGGAGAAGCTAGATCACAGTCTTTTAGAAAACAGACACAATGACTTCCCCCTACACCTGCCAAGCAAAGCTTTAATGGCAGCACCTTTGGGTGGAAAACTGACATTCTCAAAAAATTGGCATATTGTTACAAAAGACAAATGGATTCTGGACATTATAGACAGAGGCTACAGGTTCCACTTTCACACCCTTTCAAAAATGAGAGGCATGCCAAACCTGCCACAAAATCAAAATCAAAGGGCAGAGGCACAAAAACAAGTTTCAGCTCTCATGGACATGAAAGCAATTCAAGAGGTACCTGCAAAAGAACAAGGTCAAGGGTTTTATTCCAGACTATTCCTGGTACCAAGGAAAGACAAAGATTGGAGACCTATCTTAGACCTATCCATCCTAAACACATATCTACAGGTGCCAAAATTCAAGATGCTCACATTACAGCAGCTTCTTCCCATGCTGGGCAAGGAGTCTTGGCGGTAACATTGGACCTCAAGGAGGCATACCTGCATGTCCCTGTCAGACAAGATTGCAGAAGATACCTCAGATTTCTTGCAGGTTCAACCCATTACCAATTCTCTGCATTGCCCTTTGGCTTATCTACTGCGCCCAGAGTGTTTACGAAATGCCTGGCATCAGTAATCGCCTTCTGCAGACTACAAAGGATACAAATCTACCCATATCTGGACGACTGCCTGATCCAAGCGGACAGCAAGGACATACTACTGCAGCACCTGGCGTTTGTAATAAAACTGTTGAACTTCCTGGGATACACAGTCAACAAAAAGAAATCAAAACTAATACCCTCTCAACAAATAATTTTCCTGGGTGCCAGCTTGGATACAACCACCCAGATGGCCTACCTTACGCCAGACAAGCAAGAGCAACTGTCTCAATACTTCAGAAAAATGGCTACTTACACCAGGCTAACTGCAAGGAAAATCCTGCAGGCTCTGGGATTCATGGCATCTTGCATCCTACTAATCCCATGTGCAAAGCTGCATATGAGGAAACTTCAATGGTACCTGAAAAACTTATGGTCTCAACACAGCCACAGCTTGGAAACAATTATCCCACTAATTCCATGCCTTCAAAAGGAATTTTTGTGGTGGACTCAAGCTTGCCAAAGAAACACAGGTCTTCCTTTCTGTGTACCTCAAGCAACTCAAATCATCACAACAGACGCCTCAGACTACGCCTGGGGAGCACACATGACAGATCAGTGCATTCAGGGAAAATGGACCCGAAAAGAGAAGCACCTTCACATCAACTAAAAGGAAATGCTAGCCGTGCAAAATGCTATTATGACCTTCAAAGACCTACTGCATCCAGGCCAGCTATTGATAAGGACAGACAACACCACAGTGATGTGGTACATAAATAGGGGGGAACTCATTCATACCCCCTGTGCAGGCAAGCCATGACCCTATGGAACACAGCACTGGAATTGCAAATTCAACTGCAGGCACAATTCCTGCCAGGGAAGGAAAACACACTGGCAGACAACCTAAGCAGAAATATGACCGATCCACACGAATGGAAGTTGCATCCTCAACTTTTCCCAAAGATAACTCAGGCATGGGGACAGCCAGACATAGATCTCTTTGCTACCCACAGAAATTGCCAGTTGAAAAAATTTTGTTCAAGGACCTATCATCCACAGGCCTGGAAAGTGGACGCACTTTCCTTCAATTGGGCAACATTGACAGTCTATGCCTTCCCGCCTCTTCCTCTGCTGCCAAAAGTTCTATTAAAAGCCAGAGCAGAGAGGCCGAAAATGATTCTCATTGCCCCAGACTGGCCAAGACAACACTGGTATCCGCTCCTGAAGAGCCTGCCACACTCCCCACCATGGATCCTACCTCTAGTCCCTCTTCTGTTGTTCCAGCACAACTACAAAACCCTTCACAGCCATCTCAAAACTCTAAATCTAGCTGCATGGAGAATTCCTTGATTTCCCAACAGTTTCTCCTCTCCAAGGAGGTGCAGGATGTCATCTTGGAGGCCAGAAGACCTTTTACTAGAAAGGCTAACTCTGCCAAATGGAAATGATTTTGTGCCTGGAATCAAGAAAAGGGACAGAATCCTTGGGTAATAAATATTCCTCAAATTTTACAATACCTAGCTGAGATGTTAAACAATGGACTTTCCTTCTCCTCCATCAAGATCCACGCTTCAGCCATTTCTGCACAATACAACACAGATCCTCCATTATTCTCTCACCCTCTCTTAAGGCAGTTCCTCAGAGGGGCAAAGAATTTAAAACCCCCAAGGAAACCACCAGTCCTTGCTTGGGACCTCAACTACATATTGGAAAAGCTGACCCTTCTTCCCTTCGAGCCAGCTTATTCAACAGTTACAGTACTTGTCATGGAAAACAGCCTTTCTTCTGGCTATCACCTCAGCACGCAGGGTTTTGGAGCTACAGGCCCTCATGGCTGTGCAACCATTCATCATTTTCCATCAGGACAGAGTTTCCTTACGAACCAATCCTACCTTTATGCCAAAGGTAGTATCCAGTGTAGCTTTGAATCAGATTATCCACTTACCTACCTTTTATCCTAATCCACAAAACAAAGGGGAAAGACTACTACATTCCTTGGACATTCACAGACAACTTCGTTACTACTTGGACAGAACAAAGCCATTCAGGAAATCTGAGCAACTCTTTATGTCCTATGCTGTAGGTGCTCAGGGAAAGGCTATTTCCAAACAGACAATTTCAAAATGGATAGCCCACTGCATACGCTTTTGTTACTCATTTCATGAAAAAACTGTGCCTGCATGCATCAGATCCCACTCCACCAGAGCCACAGCTATCTCTGCAGCCTTCCTCAGGGGGGTCCCTACCAAGGACATTTTGGAAGCAGCCACCTGGAGTTCAGTGCACACTTTTTCTCCAAGCGCTATCACCTCCCACTATACTCAAAATCTAGAGCAGGCTTTGCCACAGCAGTCCTGCAGGGCATCCTAGCCCCTCCTAGTTCCACTTAGTGCCTACCACCCTTACTTAGCTTTGGGATTCTACCCATCTGTTATGACTGCAGCTGTATGCACGATGAACATAGTACAGTTTTGTACCTTCCATAAATGTAGATGTTCGAGTGCTCATACAGCTGCAGTCCAGGTTTCCCTCCCTCCATCCCCTCTTAGGACAGGCCTTATGACAAACACTTTTCATATAACCTTTTTGGGGTATTCTTTTATGGTGTATTTGCTTGCAACTACTGTTTTTGATTTATCAGCATTGCATCTTTGCATAACATTGTTTGCCTTCCTTCTGGGGGCACCTGACATCTGGGGCAAGAAAAACTGAAGAAAATTGCGTCGGCTGCCTCTTTTATACCCCTGCCGCACTGACGTCAGGGAAGAAGCGACGACAACCGACGCCGGACCTAGACTTTGGAATTCGGCCGACCGAGGACCTGCCTGACGGCAGGATAACCCCATCTGTTATGACTGCAGATGTATGAGCACTCGAACATCTACATTTATGGTAGGTACAAAACTGTACTTTGTGCTCTTTTAACAGTTTGCTTCTGCAAGGCTTATCCTGCATTTCTGTGCTTTTTGCCACTTAACACAGGGTGCTGAAGTCTGTGTTTGGCTTCGATCCCTGCCCCATCATTACCTTTGTGTGTCTGTCTTTGCTGCACAACTTATACCATCTCTTGCAACCTTTTTTTATGCAGCAATGTACCTCACTTGATTGATGGAGTCCAGTAAGGATGCTGATCAGTGCGACTTTGAATATTACTTTGCTTTGCTCGTGGTGTTGACTCAGTACTCTTGTTATGAGATTTATTTCTGCCCACCACTGCAGCATATTATACTGTGCCTCGTACCTTGTGGGAATGAGAAATACTATGTTTTCCCCATGTCTGACATTGGGGGAGCATGTGTGTTATGTGCCTATCCAGTCTTGGGGAGGGGGCTGCCCCTTTTTTCTCTTCAGGAGTTAATCTGTAAGATGGATTCACCAGCTATGCTATGACAGACTACACTTTATTACTTATGTTCCATGCACTTCATATGTCCTGCTCAGAAGCTGACAAACAGTAAAAAGTGAGCAGCACTGTTGATCCTGTTGAGTGTGCCCGTTGATGTAAGGTGGTCTTTTCCCGCCAAGCTGCAACTTAGCAGATGCTGCATCTTCCCTCAGGTACTCACTGCGCTAGAGTATAAATGGCAGGCCATATGTGACACTGTTCTACCTGTTAAGCTGGCCGTCCAACATCCCAGACACAGGTCAAAGCTGGGTTGCCAGTGGCATGACTGAACACTTTGTACCTTTTCTCACGGGGCTTACACATGTGACTCATAGCTTGTGTTTTTTGCACCTCACCATTTCATTTTAGTACACAATATATGAAGGGTCATTTATTTGTTAAGCAGGTTGATAGTCTGGTAAAAGACCATTTTAACCCATTACCCTGGCCAAAATGCAATAGGCAGCAGAGACAGAAGTGTAAATAGAAATTTAGCAAAAAATGTATGCAATATAAAGTGTACATAGAACAGTAACAGCAAATATAGGCAAGCATATACAAAGAAGGGAAGCTCTGAGTTCAATACAGATAAAGAAGAGAAGGTGCAACTGAGAAAGATCAAAATAGGTTCTGTATAACCAGTGCATATACAGCAGTGTACTGTATACATGCTGGAATCTTCAATATATCCAGTTAATGGTTTGAAGTATTCAGACTGGAATAGTAATGATCATAATGTTGGTATAAAAGGCAAGTAGTTGGAATAAACTTATTAGGTTACTGTCCATGCCTTTAAAGTATCCAGCAAACCAGCATCTACGAAGGATTTGCATATGTATTGTTTGCAAACAAATTCTTTTAACCATTTCTTACACATCAGAAAAATCTGTTAATACTGTAATATCAGCCAGACTGTTCCCGGAGGCAGGGGATTAGTATTGTGGAAGACCTTTTGCAACAGGAGATGGAAAAGTGTAGTGTGGTAGTTTTCAGGAACTGGGGCTTCAAAGCGTGTTTGAAAGATTCATGGGCAGATGATTTATTATTAAGAATTATACTGTCCTCTTTTAATTGCTTCAGGTTGTTGTCATAATGCGCATTCATGTAACTGATGGGCACAAAAAGCTTACTTGACGCTGCATGATATTCAATGTGGTACCACGAGTTATTCTCATGTACTTGTATTCCTTGTGGTACCACAAGTTATTCTCATGTACTTGTATTCCTTGTGGTACCACAAGTTATTCTCATGTACTTGTATTCCTTGTGGTACCACAAGTTATTCTCATGTACTTGTATTCCTTGTGGCACCACGAGTTATTCTCATGTACTTGTATTCCTTGTGGCACCACGAGTTATTCTCATGTACTTGTATTCCTTGTGGCACCACGAGTTATTCTCATGTACTTGTATTCCTTGTGGTACCACAAGTTATTCTCATGTACTTGTATTCCTTGTGGCACCACGAGTTATTCTCATGTACTTGTATTCCTTGTAGCACCACGAGTTATTCTCATGTACTTGTATTCCTTGTGGCACCACGAGTTATTCTCATGTACTTGTATTCCTTGTGGTACCACAAGTTATTCTCATGTACTTGTATTCTTTGTGGTACCACAAGTTATTCTCATGTACTTGTATTCTTTGTGGTAGTGATGGGTAAGTACAGCAGCTCTTGCTAAAACACAATACTTGGTGTTCTGTAACATGTACTCCCAGACACAGGCATTCACAAACACGCGTGTTCTTATTATTGCCCTGCTTTCCCAACTTCATGACTTGTGTTGTGATTTGTAAGTACAGGATCTGAAGTATTATGTGTATGATCTGGTATGTCAGTAAGTGCTGTAAACTTAATGTTTTAACATTGAACGTTCCACACACACACACACACACACACACACACACACACACACACACACACACACACACACATTTGTACGCATTCCGATTATTGTTTTGTAATCTGATTCAAGTAAAATTGTTATAAATCTGTGAAAATAATCACTCTAGTGAAACTCTAGATGAAAAAACATAATTTGGCAAAACAGTTCCACTGCCCCTTAAATACCTCCTGCACATGAAGATTGCATCAAAAAGGCATGCATTTCCCATGAGAAGCAGGAAGCATCACAGTTCAAGGTGAACACAGTAAACCTTAATTATAGTGGGGTTTTTACATTAAAAGCTGCCTACTGCATACTTAAGCATTCATTTAATGTATTGAATCTTATATGCTTTGCCTGGTTTGGCATACCCTGCCTTGTAAACAGTCAATGGATTCCAAGTATTTTGCTGTGTAAGCCTCTGCAAAGTTAGAATGTGTTACGTAGTGATGAGACACATTGCTTTGTGGACTGGCTGCACCATCCACTTCAGTGCAAAAATAATTTCCTGTACAGCAACAAAGCAGTACCCAGTTGCATAGCCTAGCATAGCACCAATGCAGAGAGGAGCTTTGTGCAAGCAAACAAAAAAGAGTTAATAAAAAAATAAAGTGAGTAAATATGTCGCCATGAGAACTGCAATACACTAACTGATCTGGTAACCCAGTGGAATCATGAACCTACGTTTTGAAACCTTCTGTAGTCATCCGCCAAGGTGGGTAGTGGTGGTGAGGCTGGGAGTAGGAGGACTGCATAATCAAGCAGCAGCCTTCCTTGCCTGATTACAGGGCTGGGTTGAAAATCTGTTGTACTGTGATAAAACTAGGAAGTTCACATTACATGAACCTTGGGATTAAGGAAAGTGGAATTGACATGGAGATCCATACTATTACTCTGACTTTGGGAGCACAGTCAGTCGGGTCAGTATGGTTTTCTGATGTCTCGTACAAGTAGGGTATATGCTATATAGTGTTCTTATACCCTTATACCATTGCATATCCTTTGTCCTGTTTGAATGCCTTTTTCAGTAAGCAGTTATTGGTGTTTGTTACAGTATCCACTGTTGCAGCAGTGATAGCTTGCTGGGAAATTCTGCCACACAAAGTCGGTCTTTGGGCCTGACGTCAAGAGCTTTCCACTTTGATCCTCCTGGCTAGACTGATGCACTCCCACCTGGACATCAGCATGTCAGTGCTATAAGTGGACACCCATCCATACCATCATTAGTTTGTGCAAATCACTGCGTATTATACTATAGTTCAGTTTAGTATGGATTAGAGTTTTCAGTTACGTACCTCATTGTGAAACCATTGTTCTCTTTGCTTATACTTTACACACTTATGCCTACTTTAGCTATTCAGACGTTGTGTGCAAATGTCAGTTCAGTGTTTTTAAGTCTAGGAAGGAAGCATATCCTACATAAAGACTTCCATAACCAGTGCTATGTCTGGGGCCTAAGAATGGCATTCTTAACTACCATGACTGTGCACACTTCAACCAGGTGGCCCGTAAGTGGAGAGAAAAGACTCTTAAAGGAAGACTGCTTGCCTTGATTAAGGTTTGTGTGGCATTGACCAGGTTTACCATAGATGTCTTGTTTAAAAAAAGTAGAGAGAAACACCCACATGAGAAGAATGTGAGGATAACTGCATCCTATCAGAAGCAAAAGGCCTCTCTAGAATTGAGTGTTTGGACCAGTGGGGTGCTTTTGCAACTCCTAACCACAATGTCTGCAAATTGCACCAAGGCTTCTAGTGTTGCCCTTCAGGATGGCTGACATACAGCGATGTAACATCACATCCTCCCAAGCTAAAATCCTCCTTATGTCAGGCAGTCTGGATGCCTTCCCATGGGAATCTAGTTCCAATGCCTGTATCTTGAACTTTGATGGTGAGGGCAGTATCCCCCTCCATGCTGTTGCATAAGGGCACTCCCGATTCAAAGATTAAGGTCATTAGCATCCACACATGTCTGGGGACACACTGCCGTGGTCACACTCGCATCCAGGCCGAAGTTGTCTAAGTTGTGGATGTTACTATCTTGCCTCCACATGAGCAGGGTATGCATTCATCCTTTCCTGCTTTTGAGAGTCTGTCTGAAGAATTCAAGTTTTTGTACTCTTTAAGAAAATGAAGTCATCTTCAGAATGGAAGTTAGTCAAAGGAGGTTCTAGTCTTAAAAGAAGAGAGGAGGCATCCTACCCTGAGAAGTCAGATTTCAGTAGCTCAGAAGTGGATGAACTGGTCCGTGTGGACATTACCCTCCCGGATATGACTCTGTCACTGACCTTATCTTCTGACTCTCAATTAAAAGATTTCTTCTTTGGTGATTCCCACAACAGGATGAAGGAGCATTTCAAAGGGGAGAGTTTTTTGTAATTCTTAGATGCCAAGAATAAGTGCAGGGACATCTCTGCTTAGCTGAACCAAAACCCTCAATGCTTCCAGTTATGGAATTTTTGGTGGCTGCATTTAGTGATGTATTTTTGAAGCCAGGTTCCCAACCCTCTGCTTCCAGTAAACAAGACCATTTTACAGGGTGGTGGATTCCTGCAAATATCTTTAATAAAAATCCCATTGCTGATCCATCTATGATGTCCATAGATACCAGCAAGGGGTCCACTAGTGCTCCAAACAAGAACTCATTCCCAATGAAATGAAAAATAAAATACTGGATTACATTGGGAAGAAGGTGATGCAACCCTGGATGTCCTTCAAGAATGCAACTGCAGTCATAACATATGGGTTGTCCTGCCTCAGGCAGCCCTCGGTCGGCCGAATTCCAAAGTCTGGGTCCGGCGTCGGCTGGTGTCGCCTCCTCTCCGACGTCACAACGGCTGGAGTATAAAGGCATCGGCCGACACCATCTTCTTCGGTCTTTCTTGCCGCGCGGTGCCCGAAGCAGAAGCAGTTCGCAAGTGCCGGTCAGTCAGCTCCTGTGTTTTCAGTACCGAAGTCATCTAAAAGCTAAGTACCCCGTTGGGGAACATTTATTCTTGCCTCAGCCGATGTCAGAACAGATTGAGAAAGTTAATAATTGTTTGTCTTGTGGTAAACTAATACCTCATAAGGACTTCCATTCTCTCTGCCTTCCTTGCCTGGGCCCAGACCATGACGTCTCGGCCTGTGCTTGCTTTAATAAGCGCACTCTCAGGCGCCGGGCAGAATTCGCCGAGGACTTTTTCGGTGAATCTTTTGTGTATATCATGCCATCGGATCAACCGACAACCCAATCTGCTAAAAAATGCAAGGACCGGGACCGAACCCCTCTGCCCGCGTCCTCTACCGTTGCTACTCCTAAATCCTCTGCTAGCGCTCCGGTCCCCTCGGAAGTGGTAAATCAACCGCTCCAGGCCAACGACACAGCGTTAGCATGACCTTCGGTCTCGGAGATCTCTCCGGTGCCGGTTGTTGATTTTCCTCCGGAAACCGAAGTTCTGGATCTACCCAACACCATTCCTGTGGACAAGGTAACGCCTGCACGTGGGGCTGCTAGGCCTCCAGTATCCATGCCCATCAAGGCCTTTGCACGTGCTAAGGCCGCCAGTCAGGCCAAGGCCCATCCTAAACCTGCCCAGGCCCCTTCATCTGATAAGCAAATCATGTCTCTGGCTGCAGATCTTATTTCCCTTATCAGGGGGTCTAAGCCTCATCCGGACAGGGGTTCTCAGCCACCTGCAGAGAAAAGGCCTAGAACTGAGCAGGCGGACAACCTCTCCTCGGATGAAGCCTCTGGGGATTCTGAGCATTCTGATACCCAAGAAAAACCCTTCCAGGCCTACGAGGACTCTGATGCTGAGGAATCAATTCCCTCTGCCTCCCCTCCAAAGGATTTCTCATTTGGTGAAGTCCTGCATTCCATGAGGGAACATTTTCAATGGCAGGGTCAGGAATTCTCCGACTCCAGGAAAAGGCTTCGTACTTTCCTCAAGCTTCCCCAGCACAGACCTTTGGCTATCCCTCCAGTTATGGATGTTTTGGATGATGTTTTCTCTGACTCCAGTGCCAACCCTGATTCTCTTCCTCCTGCTCCTGTCAAGCCGGACAGATATTATAGGGTCCCTGACACTCACAAGCACCTTTTTAAGGCTCACTCTGTGGATCTAGAAACTATTTCACAGGGCCCCAAGGGAGTGGCTTCCTCCTCTGCCAAAACCCACTGCCAGCTGACAGAGAAGCAAGGTCCCTGGAGAGATGGGGTAAAAAAGTATATACCTCTACTACCCTAGCCATGAGGTCTCTTAACTGCCTTTTTCACATGTTTCAGTACCAAGATTTTCTCCTGGATGATTTACAGAAAAAGTTAGCCTCTCCTGAGCCTATTGATAAAAAGGCACTGCAGGATCATATTCATAACACTCAGCAGGTTAATAACCATTTTCTGCAGTGTGGTTATGGTGCACTGGAAGCTTCATGTAGGGCAGCTATGACTGGGGCTGTGATACGTAGACATGCTTGGTTGAAGGATCAGTCTTTGCCTGACCATGTTAAAGTAAAGTTACTGGATGCACCTGTGGAAAAACAAAAGCTTTTTGGTGCTACTGCACAAGATGTATTGAAATCCATAGAGGAAAAAGCAAAGTCAGTACAGACAGTCAAGGATTTCCTTCAGGTTCAGCCACCCAGATTCAGCAGAAACTGGCCCTCCAAGAATTGGTCCTTCCCGCTCTGACAAGTTTCAAAGGTGAAAAGCAGGCGTGCCGAGGTAGAGGGCAATACCGAGGATCTTACAGGGGCCGCCAATGGCAACCTCCAAATCAAAGAAGTGGCGCAGACAGTTCAGCTGCACCACAAGGACAATCACAATGACTTGGCTTTCGTACTGCCTACAAAGGTTCAAAGAGAAGCACCTTTGGGCGGAAAATTAGCCTTATTCTCACAAAACTGGCATATCTTAACCAAGGACAATTGGATTCTGGATTTGATAGACAAAGGTTACAGATTCCACTTCCACACATTACCAATAAAACAAGGCATGCCAAACCTGCCACATCATCAAAGGGCAGAGGCACTCACTCAAGTTTCCAAGCTATTAACTATAAAAGCAATAGAAAGGGTTCCTCCTCAGGAGCAAGGCCAGGGATTTTATTCAAGACTGTTCCTTGTTCCAAGAAAAGAAAACAAATGGATACCCATACTGGACTTGTCAACTATAAACACTTTCCTCATTGTGCCAAAGTTCAAAATGCTGACGTTGCAGCAACTTCTTCCCATGTTGGGCAAGGGGTCTTGGCTGGTCACTCTGGACCTCAAGGAGGCAAACCTGTATGTCCCAATCAGACAAAGCTGCAGAAGATACCTCAGATTTCTTGCAGGGACAGAGCATTATCAATTCTCAGCATTGCCGTTTGGCTTATCTACTGCGCCCAGAGTGTTCACGAAATGCCTGGCATTAGTAGTGGCACACTGCAGACTGCAGGGGATTCAAATATACCCCTACTTGGATGACTGCCTCATACAAGCAGACAACAAACAAACCTTAAAAGGGAATTTGGACTATGTCATGTATCTACTGCAGGCCTTGGGACACACAGTCAACATTCAGAAGTCAAACTTACTACCATCCCAACAAATTATATTCCTAGGAGCCAAACTGGACACGGAAAACCAAATGGCCTACCTCACAGAGGAAAAACAGCAGCATTTACCAGAGTACTTCAAAGGCCTAGCAAAGCTTTCCCACCTGACTGCAAGGAAAATCCTGCAGGCCCTGGGTTTCATGGCATCTTGCATCCTTCTGATACCTTTGGCAAGACTTCATATGAGAGAGCTGCAATGGTATTTAAAAAACTTATGGTCTCAACACAACAACAGCCTAGAGGACATAATCCCACTTATTCCATGTCTGCAGAAGGAATTTCTATGGGGGGCTCAAGCCAGTCAACTAAACGAAGGCATGTCTTTCAACAGACCTCAAGCAGACCAAATAACAACAGACGCCTCAGACCATGGATGGGGGGCACACATGGAGGGCAGATGCATTCAAGGTCTTTGGACGCCAAAGGAAAGACATCTGCACATAAACCAAAAGGAGATGTTGGCAGTGATACATGCCATCGAGACTTTCGAAAAATCACTAAAACAGGGACATTTGCTAATAAGGACAGACAACACCACTGTCATGTGGTACATAAACAAGCAGGGAGGCACTCATTCTTATCCCCTCTGCAGACTTAACAATGCTTCTCTGGGAAAAATCCCTGAGCCTGAAGATACATTTACAATCCCAGTTTGTTCCAGGCAAGGACAATGTACTGGCAGACAATCTGAGCAGAAATTTCATGGATCCACACGAGTGGATGCTGCACCCTCACATTTTCTCTCAACTGGCAAGGACATGGGGAAGACCGGACGTAGATCTTTTTGCTTCCCACTTAAATCATCACCTGGAAAAGTTCTGCACAAGGACTCACCACCCTCTAGCTTGGAAAATGGATGCTCTCTCCTTCAGCTGGAATTCTCTAAAAATGTATGCATTCCCCCCCCCCCCCCGCCTCTGCTGACCAAGGTGATACTGAAGATCAAAGCAGAACAACCAACAGGCATCTTGATAGCTCCAGACTGGCCAAGGCAACACTGGTACCCATTGCTATTGACCATAACTCGGACCAAACCATGGCCTCTGACCCTATGGCCCCTGCTCCTAACTCAACACAATTACAGGACTGTACATCAAGACCTGAAAACATTGCATCCGACAGCCTGGAGGCTACCATGACTTCAGCACCTAACTCTCTTTCCAAATCTGTTCAAGAGATCTTGCTGGAAGCACGCAGACCTTCCACCAGAAAAACCTATTCAGCCAAGTGGAAGAGATTCAGTATCTGGAATGCCAACAGGGGTCAGGACACAGCATTACTGAGTATACCTCAGATATTAGCATACTTGGCAGAACTATTTCATACTGGACTCTCATACTCCTCAATAAAGATCCATGCCTCAGCAATCTCAGCAAAATACAACTGTGACCCTCCAGTGTTTTCGTATCCTCTGCTAAGACAGTTTCTAAGAGGGATAAAGAATATCAAACCTCCCAGAAAACAGCCAGTACCTGCATGGGACCTCAACTACGTGTTGGAAAAACTAACTCTTCCTCCATTTGAGCCAGCAGCAACCCAATGCAATTCCTGTCATGGAAGACGGCCTTCTTATTGGCAGTCACCTCTGCAAGAAGAGTTTCGGAGATACAGGCACTCATGGCAGTGCCCCCCTTCCTCATTTTTCATCAAGACAGAGTCTCTCTAAGAACCAATCCTACAGTCATGCCAAAAGTAATTTCCAGGGTGTCTCTAAATCAAGCTATTCATCTACCTACATTCTTCCCCAATCCTCAAAATAAGGGGGAAAAACTACTGCATACTTTGGACATACACAGACAACTATGCTACTACTTGGACAGAACTAAGGCCACCAGAAGTTCTGACCAGCTGTTTGTAGCCTATGCTGCTGGAGTACAAGGAAAAGCAATCTCCAAGCAAACAATTTCAAAATGGATTGGACACTGCATCAGATTTCGCTATTCTTTCCATGGAAAAGGTGTGCCAGCCAATATTAGGCCACATTGCACCAGAGCTATAGCCACTTCCACAGCTTTCCTAAGAGGAGTGGCAACAAAGGACATTTTAGAGGCTGCTACATGGAGCTCCGTGCATACATTTACCAAGCACTACAACCTGCCCTTATACTCCAGATCCCGAGCAGGCTTTGCTTCGGCAGTCCTGCAGGGGATTTTAGCTACACCATCCTTATCATAGTTCCATCCACCCCCAGCTTGGCTATGGTATTCAACCCATATGTTATGACTGCAGTTGCATTCTTGAAGGACATAGTACAGTTTTGTACCTACCATAAATGTAGATGTCCGATAGAATGCAACTGCAGTCGGATTTTCCCACCCTCCTACCCCTCTGTATCCTTCTTTTTGGGTCCCTACCCCTTTTTCCTTCAGCTGGGGGTATCTCCTATGGTGTATCTGTTTATTACTGTTGTGCATGTTTGGGATTATTTTTATCCATTTACCAAATTTAGCCTTTCTAAGAGGGCACCTGGCATCTGGGGCAAGAAACACTGAAGAAGATGGCGTCGGCCGATGCCTTTATACTCCAGCCGTTGTGACGTTGGAGAGGAGGTGACACCAGCCGACGCCGGACCCAGACTTTGGAATTCGGCCGACCGAGGGCTGCCTGAGGCAGGACAACCCATATGTTATGACTGCAGTTGCATATCTATCGGACATCTACATTTATGGTAGGTACAAAACTGTACTTTTTCGGGATTGCCAGACACATTAAAAATGGGACATTGCTCTCTTCCTTAATGAACAACCCCTGGGACATACCAGACAAATTTGTGAGAGATAAAGTGGTAGACTTGCATGACCTGTCTTTCCAGGCAGCAGAGCTTTTCATCAAATCTGGCTATGATGTTGTTGATGCATCCAGTAGGGTAGCAGTGCATTGGTAAGTGATAAGGAGACATGCCTGACTGAAAACTACTCCATCTGCTAGACCATGTAAGCTATAAGAAGACGGCAAAGAGTTTTACTCAGTGCTATTCATGGTGCAAACAAAGTATGACCACTGGAGGTAAGTTTTAGATGTGTCAAAGTTAAACATAGCTTCCTTCACTCTGATGTTGTCTCTAGCCAGAGTATACATGTGGAGACAAATAACAGGTGGTGTCAGCATATAGAGTTTCCCCCTACCCCTTCTATCCTGCATCAAAAGAGTTTTTATGCAGGGTAGAACAAGTGAACCTGAACCTGGGACTACCATTTATATTGGGGCCAAACACCCAGATACTAACTATGGATTCCAAGGGCACAGCTTGGCAGGAGGGACGCCCTTGGAGGGTGCAGTGGGACGTTACAAAAGAAAAGGTACATAATTGTGAAGGAAATGACTGTGTCAAGCATGAGCAGAGCAGAAATGGGGTCATCATGAATGGATGTTAGGATTTTTTGTCTGGATATAGCCCCAAAAGTGGGGTGTGCCAGAAATGGACAATTTTGCTTCACTAAAATACAGAAAACTCAGACATTTTGAACATGCTTACTTTTTCATTAGGCCTGGGAATTGGACTTATTCTCCATCATTTGGGCAGGTACGTTTCTGTACACATTTTTCCAAACTCTTCTCATCCAGATAACACAAAAGGTAATGGAGGACAAGCCAAAATGTACTGACACCTCCCTTTTGACCATGGCGACATGGGCCACAGTTACCAGGTCTTTTCAAATCTGCATGGACTTACTCCTCTTCGAAGGTGCATGTATATGCCATTTTGACATGCTTACCTTACGAACCCACATTCTGTTTGAAGTCCTCTTTGAAAGAGTTTCTCAAGGGGTCCTTCTCCTTGGACATCTTAAGAAATCGGCTTCATCACTAAGGAATCACAGTTATGTCTTAAAAAATTAACACTGCCTCCTTTTGAACCAGCTGTTACTGCACCCCTTAAGTAGCTGCCCCTGGAAAACTATGTTTTTAGTGGCCATCATTTATGCAAAAAAAAAAAAATCAGAGCTGCAGTCCCACGTGGAAATAGCCTTTTCTAATCTTCCACAAGGACTGAGCTATATTGTACTAACTCTTCTTTCATGTTTAAAATATTGACTGATGTATCGTTGAATCAAACTGTTCAACTTACTGTTTTTACTCTGCCTTCCCAAAGCAGAGGAAAGGATCTTTCTTTCACTAGATGTTCATATGCAATTGCTGAGCAGCCGAGTGCTCCGGATTGTGTGGAACACTCCACATTTTAAAACAAAGTAGCCCACTGTTCCTCTGTTCCTCGTTGAACAGTGGTGGCCCCGGCTACACAGTTTTTGATTGCTTCATATACAGCAATTACAGCCAGTCGGCATTGCGGTATGCAAACCAATCAAATAACTGCTCCTGAAGCAAAGGGAGCCGATGAAAGCTCCCAATATTCAACCAGTCGTGTGTGACGGCAATTGTTTTCATGCCACTGCAGTACCTTCAAAAAGGCCTTTCAGGATAGGAAGATCACCTTTGGACCAGTGAGTTTAAGGAAGGTATTTTGTATTTGTGGGTCTTGTTGCGGTCTCATCATTTGTAGAGAAGGAAGGATTTATCTGTATTTTCAATCCGATTGACTGAGGCTGAGTGTGTGTTGGTGAGCAGGACACACAGCAACAGAACAACAAGACTGCACCGAATAGAAGTCTGCAGAGCATCAGGGACAGAGACCTCAGACCAAACCTCTAACAACCAACTCAAAAGGCTGAGATTTGCTTTTCCTTTACTTGGGTTGGAAGGAATGGTCCTGGTGGTTCAGTTGCTTCCTTGGATTAATTGTTTCTGAATTTTGTTGTGGACTGGAGTTGCAGCTGCTTTGTTTTCTGTACTGGGCAGAAGAAAGTGGATTAAAATGTACAGTGTACTACCAATGTCTCAAGTTAAAATGAAGTATCTCTGTCCTGTCCTGATTATTTCTAGATTTATACTGGATTTGTTGCATTCCTTTCAGTTATCTAGTTTTTTGCAGAATGTCCAGATTTTTGCCTCATATTTTAGGTCTGTTTCTCAGAAAATTTGTGGTTTTCTGGCAAATCACTGTGATCTGAAGATTAAAATCGCTAAATAATAGCAGGCATTTAAGTTTCAGATTTTGTATCCTTCAGAAAATGCTTACTAACACAAATCCTGTTCTAGCAGCTTTCCAAGTTTGTAAGAGCAATGTTTAAAATGTATCCCCATTTTAGGCCTTTGTCTCCCAATTACATCAGGTTTTGTCCAGATTTCTTTTGCTAACAGGTTGAGAGGTATGACGCTGAGAAATGTAGTTCGCAATGCCAAGCTCAAGGAAACCTCTCATTTGAGCACTACAGCTCCCAAAGTATGTTGTACAGTGTTTGTATTCTCTCACCCAGTATTTCCACATTAAACATGGTCACCACTTCTTCTTTTTTCAGCTTTTCCCGATTAGGGGTCGCCACAGCGGATCATCTGTCCGCTCATGATTGGCAGTGGAGTTTTTTAGTGTCGAGTTGCCAGCCCAGCGCCCAACCTTCCACAGAAGGCACACACATGCACACACTCACCCCTAGGGCCAATTTAGAGTGTCCAATCCACCTACAGCATGTCTTTGGGATGTGGGAGGAAACCCACGTGACCACAGTGAGGACATGCAGACTCCGCACAGAAGGCACCCCAGCCGAGGATCGAACCAGAGAACCTCTTGCTGTGAGGCGACAATGCTAACTGCTGCACCACTGTGGCCGCCCATTAAACATGGTCACTTGCATGTTGGAAAAGGGCAGTTAGAAATTCAGTGGTATGGTTTACTTTTCATTAGTTTGCACTGGTTTTGAGCTGTATTTGTACTCATCTGTCATCAGATATTAAGTATTATAAATGAAAGATAGGCAGTTTTGGGGAGATTGAGACATGTAGGTAATAACAATGCCAAAGTACTTTGAAGATAAAGAAGCCCCAACACCTTGCTCTGGTGTAAGAGACAATTTGAGAACATGTCTGCTTGTAACTGACTGCACTAGAGGTTAGGATTGTTAATTAAACTGTGCTTACAGTTAATTTATGTAGAGGGGTTGGGTGCTAAGTGACTTGCTCTAAAATAAAATAAGAATAATAAAATGCAGTTGTCAGCCTGAAGATGAGAAATATTGTTGGAACCATGTTAGGTTATCAATAAGAGTCTGTGTGAAGTAGCCAAAGTATGCCTGTAACTGTCTAAACTAATAACATCATCAGAGTTCTGTATACTGATTGTGACTAAATAAGCCTGCTAATTTGACAAATAACATATATTTTAAATGCTGCAGGGAGCAACAATTGAAAAAGTTAATACATTATTCTGTGTGTAAAGGGCAGCATTTGGAGAGGTCTACACGTGTTGAACATGGGAACAGGACAACAGTATAAATATGTGAATATATAGCCAGTTAAAGCAGGGGAATGGCAATGATTTTAGTTAGCTTAAAGTAATTGTGCCGGGTTGTTTGCTTTAATTTGTTGTCTGTTGTAATTAATATTTTTGAAACGTTTCATTTATTACTAATTTCCGAAAAAGAGGTGGTAGAAAATAAGATGGGCACTGAGGGATCAGAGAGGGTCTGCGAATTTGAGCTAGGTTCTTCAGTGGTTCCCTGGACTGTAAACCTGGTAACTACCTATTAACCTAGAAGGTGCCACCAAATTTGTAATGCCCACATTTCTTTGGTTCTGGCAGTTAGTGTATACTGTTAAAACTGTGACCTGTAGTTCTTGTAGTGTACTTGGGTGTCATTTGACATGAAGTTGTAAGGTTTCCTGTTCTGATGAGGTATGCCGTAATGCAATGTTTTTATTCCCTTTGGTGCTGTCTCACATCATATGCCTGTAATATTTACATCAAGCTTACTTTTCTGGAATTTCAGGAGTTGGGCTTGAAAAGTCAATATTTGGCAAGTTTTTCATTTTTTGTGTATTGACTATCATCTGCTTTTGACTCCAGTGTTAGCTCTGTTCCTTTTACTCCCTCCTAAAAGTGATGATTTTTGGACATAATGTGATGAATTAAAATGTTGCTGTTTCACAATTCTCATTCCCTTATTCCATCCATGTTTCATGTCTCTTTGACCCTGATTATTTCGTATTTGTTGCTGATATTTGAGCTGTGCACTATATAAAAATGAGAATTATCAACTTGTTTCAGAAAATTTTATTAATTTGCATTCTCTTATTCCATCAATGTGTCAAGTTGCACTAATTTTTTAAGTGTCTCTGATTGTCGCTGTTTATTTCTGGATTTGTCCCTGATTCATTGAGAGCTATTCTGGTGCCATTTGGAGAAAATGTTGTGCATGTAATTTAATAATGACAAAAGTTATAGTCTTCTTCTCCTTCAGAAAATGTTTATTAATTCACATTCTCTTATTTTGTCAATGTCTCAAGTTAATACTACCAATATATTGTGTCCCTGATTAAGTCTGGATTTGTCCCTCATTCCAGTAGCGTTTCCACAAATGGAAATTAAGCACATTCATACTAGTATCACTGCAGCCTTTGTATGTTTTCTTTATAATGGACATATGTGCTTAAAGTAGGATATTAGTATTTCTTCTGTAAATATCCCTTGTTGAGATATGGTATGTCTGCCTTTATGCGTTGTTTGTCTTTTTAAAGATGCGAGATCTTGCATTCTTTGGTTTTGACTGTTACAAGACATGAGATTTCTTTTGTTAATGTTATAGTCTATGTAAAAGTACCGAGGGCCATAGTTTGTATTAACTTTTCGAGGTACCTTTGCCATGTACAGACCAGTGTGTGTAGGGTAGGGCTAGAACACACCTGGAATGGTGACAGTGGAGAGGTGCAGGTGGTAGTGGCATGATGTATGTAGTTTATATATTTGTTGCTACTGCTTGGGTACATGTCATGCTTCAGTTTATAGAAGTGGTTTGCAAGTATAATTGTTAAGCTGGGTTTGTTTATCCTTAACATGGATTTTGAAGTAGAATTAGGGGTGTTTTGAGCATACTGCAAATGTCTTTTTGCAATGAAAATCACTGGCTTCTGCAACACCAGTTAGGTGGGCAAGTGAGGATTGCAAGTGTCATTGTGGAAACAAGGGAGTGACAAACCTTAAGTTCACTTAATCTCATCATGCAGGCCTTTACAGTGAGCAAAAGGAGCAGAGATGAGCAGGAGAAGATGATGTAGAGGCAAGAAATGTCCAGTGATGTGGGTTGGTTGTGGGCTTATTGCCCCATATCTTTGATGTTGAGATGGGTCTTTGTCTTTGTTCATTAACACCATTGTTTTGCAAGCCTGCTAGATACAGACTGACTGGGTCATGAACAGGACAGGCATATGGATATGAATATAGATGGCACTCCAAAGAAGAGAAGGTGATGCGCAGTTTTTCAGCTGAGTTGCGCACGTGTCTTTGACTGGCTATCTGTAAGTAAGAATGGAGTAAAATATGCTTTCTGCAGGACCTGTGGCACAGATTTCACAGTCCATCATGGTAACCAAAGTGAGCTGCAGTGACATGCCAACAGTGAGAAACTCAGAATTGCAAGCAATGCAGCTGGAAGGACTAAAGCAGACTTCTTTGGACCTCTGAGTTTACCAAATATGAAGGTTGTTGAGGCAGAGGTTGGTTTTGTCACTTTTGCTAAACACAACTTATGTTCTTGTTTCACTGTTGCAGTCATGACTCCTAAGGGATTTCCTGCTGTGGAAGCCCTTGGCCAGCCTGACTACCAGAGTAAAAATCTCCCCCCTCCTACTTGCGGGCACCTTACCTGAGGTCAATACGCTTGGAATAAAGGGAACCAGCCAACACTATGACATCAGTCTTTTCTTGCCATTGAAGCCCGAAGCAGTGTTTCAGTGCGTTGGTTGGTCCACACCACAGAGAAGTCTTCTAAAGCTAAGTACCCCATTGGGGAACCCTTTTTCTTGCTTTAACTCATTTTAGATAAGATTACCAATTGTCTCTGCTGTGGTAAGCAAATCCCACACCCAAGACTTTCATACTTTGTATGTCACCTGTGTAGGCCTGGATCACAATGTTCCTAGTTGCCATATTTGCTCCTGTTTTAATTCTAGGACTGTTAGGAGTAGGGCCAAAAGCTTAGCGAGGCATCTTAGCCATCTTCTTCGCATTACTCAATGGTCCACCAGTTGTTCCAAGGTTGAGCTCCCTAAGTGTAAGAAGGGCAAGGAAAAAAGACCCACGCTTTGGGCCTCTGATAATCATTCTTAGTCTGCCAGCCCCCAAGGCTCATTATTGCTGAGGAAGGCGAGGAGCTTTTGCAGCCCCCTTCAGTGACCGAGGTGGTGGTGCAGGTATCTGTCGAGACCCTTATTGCGTCCGACATGCTGTCAGGTCCCTCAATGGCTGCACAGGCCTTGGCTTTCAGTTCATTTGTCGGGTCTGGAGTCGCTCAGCAGACCTTGGCTTCTGACGAGCTGTCTTGTACTGGCAACGTTCCGTTCTGTCTTACAAAGAGACTGACATCAGGATTGCGGATGTACCTTGGCCCAAGGCCAAAGATACTTCTAAAAAGGGTCCTACCTTGGGTCCTGTGCCTAGGCCTACTGGCTCCCACTCAGCAGAACATCAGCATGACCTGGTTAGGATAGCTGAGGACTTTATCTCCTTCGTCAGAGCTAGGCAACCCCCTTCGGAGTCTTCCCAAGGAAAAGAAAGAGGGATCTTACCCCTGAAGTTTTCTCTGAACCTGTAGAATCAGATGAGGATTCTGGCCATGAGGGGACTGTCTTTGAGGAAGGGGACCCTACCTTACTTCCTTTGAAGATTCAGATTCTGAGGAGAATCTGCCTTCAGCTTTACCTCTTGAAGACATCACTTTTGGGGAAACACTCCATGCCATGAGGGAACATTTCCAGTGGGAAGCACAGGAATACCCACAATCTAAAACGAGGGTTAGGGAGTTCCTTGACCTCCTGGAACACAAACCTTTGGCTATTCCTCTGGTGTTGGAGGTAGTAGAGGATGTCTTTGTGGACTCTTTCCTGAATCCAGATTCTGTACCTTCAGCCCATCATAAACAAGACAGGTTTTACAGGATGCTGGATTCATATATTACCTATTCATAAACCCCTCTCTGCTGACTCAGAGGTTGTCAATCCAGGTGCCAAGGGAGCAAGAGCTAGCTCTTCAAAGAACCATTTAAGTACTGACAAAGAAAGTAGGGCCCTTGATAGGTTTGGTTAAAAAAAAAAGTCTACACTTCTGCTACTCTTGCCAAGAGGACCCTTAACTGTCAGTTTCATATGATAAAATACCAACAAAGTATTTTAGATAAAATGAAGCAAAAATATTTTCCTGGAGGACAAGAACATTTCCAAGGAATTGTTGGGACTTTTGCCTTTCTAACTCTCAGGTGTCTAGGCACTCATTATACTGTGGCTATGATGCTATGGAGGCCTCTATCCGAGCTGTTGTATCTGTCTCTGTCATTAAAAGGCATGCTTGGCTTAGGGAATACCAGACCACAGACCCAGGTCACTGTGGAGGTACTAGAGAAAACAATACAAACGCAACTCATGGCACACCTAACACTAAACAATCTACTCTCCCCTACCCAACACGGCTTCCTCCCTGGCCATTGCATCATGACTGCCCTTCTTTCCTTTCTTGAAACCGTAAACCTCGAACGTGACTCAGACAAGTTTGTATACACAGTATTCCTAGATCTATCAAAGGCACACAATACTTGTATCCCAACTGTCCACCCTACACCTCTCTCCCATCACCATCGCATGGTTTTCCAGCTATTTGTCCAACTGCCAACCGAAAACTTCAACCTCTCCCTTCCTTCCCACATCCACAGGTGTCCCACAAGGTTCTGTTCTTGGCCCTCTTCTCATCAACCTATTCATTAACAACTTTCACCAATCCATCCCAGACTCATCTATCATCCAATATGCAGATGACTCAACAATCATCTACTCAGCCTTCTCCACCTCTGAGCTCCTAGCAAAACACCCAACTAGCTTTCTCCAATACAGAAACCTGGATGCAGTCTAACCATCTGGCACTAAATGTAAATGAAACCAAATTAATGTTTTTCCCCTACCAAAAACTCCATTGACAAATCCATATTCACCGTACAGAGCCAAAACAACACCCTCCTTGAAATCATTCCCATCACCAAGCTTCTTGGCATCATTATTGATGAAGAACTAAAATCTGGCACCCACATCTGTTCCGCAATCAAGAAAACTCACCAAAAGCTAGGTCTCCTCTATAGGCACATCCACTTCCTAAGCCCCTCTACCCATCAACTCTTGCATCCACCTTCCTACTCCCCCCCCCCTTATGTATTGTGCCCCCTCTTTTCACCAATTTCCATCTTGGCCTTCAGTCCAAACTTGAATCCTGCTACCACAAGATCTCCAAATTTGCAACCAGTTCAAAAAACTCATCCCACAACTGCCACTCCCTCCTCATCCTCAACTGGCTTGAACTACCCAACTACCTCAATTACTTACAACTCACCATTGCCCACAAGCTCATCTTTAAACCTGCCAACTGCCCAGCTCTCGCTACTTCCTTAAAACTTTACATTCCCAACTGCTCATTCAGATCCAAAAAACAATCTCCTTCAGGTCCACAAACCTGCACAACCTCCTGGCCATCTACTGCTGTCCCACTCCTTAGCTAAACAGTGGAACTGTCTACCCACACACCTACGCAACCTACCTAACCATAAAATTTAAAATCTCAGCTACACTCTCTTTTTTCTTCCAAATGGGTGTGTCCTTGCCACGCTCCAACTTAACCCCCCCGCATTCCACCTTTCAATGACTTATCCAGCTACCTCTACTATTACTTCAGCCCACCCAAAACAACCCCTCCCCTACCAAAAACTAATTTTCTCTCTTAATATCTATTGTACTGTACTCTCCAGTCTCAAATATACTATTACCCTCTCCTTGCATAATATTTTCCTAACCTGCTAATTAGTAGCTATATATTTTGAAATGTTAAACCTACAGTGGAGTTTATAACACAAATATTCACTTCATGTAAATTTTGAAATTTTTGTATTGAATTATCTCTTTCATTTTTGTGACTTTGTGACAAGCCAGTTGCAAATTTCATGGAGCTTATCTGTAAATGTTTAATTAGCTGTATAAACTATGTCCTTTTGTAACATGTGAAATGTAACAATTATTGTGGAGCTTTTCTCCCCAGCCCTCCAATGAAAATGGCTCTTCTTGGCCCGGTGATCTTCCCTGGTCATCAAACTTAAATAAGTAAGGTCAAATCCAAACTTCTAGCTGCACCCCTGGATAAGGACTTCCTTTTTGGGCCTAAGGCTGAGGCTGTGATAAAGAAGGTGGAAGATGAAGCAAAATTTACACAAACTGTCAAGGGCATCCTCCAAGTTCAGCCTCCTGGTTTTAGTAGGAATTTTCCCACTAAACACTGGTCCTTTTCCTGTCGATCAAAAAGCGGCCAGAGGAAGCCTTGGGAGGGGAAGGCTTCAAAGGCAGCCGCATTCACAAAGGTCCAGGAAGTGGTCCTCAAGAACTCCCAGGCAGGAGAGTTTTTGGCCACAAGGCCCTGGCAGAGAGCAGGAAAGACTCTTCCTTTCCCCCCTGTCTGTCCCCTCCTTTCCAGAAAAGAAAATAGGAAGGCTATCCCTGTTCAAAGAAAATTGTTCCCTTATTACTTCAGATAAGTGGGTTCTGAAAGTTATCTCAGAGGGTTACAGGCTCACTTTCAAAGAGCCATTATGGTACTCAGGCTATCCAGATGTTCCACAAACTCAAAGAGCAGAGGCTGTTTCTCATATTCACACACCTTATGCTCACAGGGTTCAGTGGAACTAGTGCCAAAACATCAAATAGGAAAAGGATTCTATTCCAGGCTGTTCCTAGAAAAGAAGGTCCTTGGCACCCTATTCTACACCTGCCATCCCTCAACCAGTCCCTGCTGGTACCAAAATTCAAAGTTAACTCTTCAAAAAATTCTTCCTATGACAACCCCTCAGGCCTTAATTGTCACCCTAGACCTAAAAGTTGCTTACTTGCACATTCCTGTAGAGGAATCATGCAGAAGTGTTGTTTCAGAGCAGGTACCAGTCACCTTCAGTTCTCTGCACTGCCCTTTGGCTGTCTACTGCTCCCAGGGTCTTCACAAAGTGTTTAGCTCCTGTAATTGCCTTCTGCAGACCAAGAGGGATCCAGATTTCCCCCTATCTAGATGTCTGCGTCATTCAGGCCATGAGTCAGTCAGAGATCCTCAAGGATATCACCTTCACTCACAGCCTGCTCGCCTCCTTGGGGGTTCACCATAAATTTGTGCAAATCTAGCACAGACCCATCCACCAGGATAGTTTTCCTGGAGCCTGTTCTGGATTCCTCCCTTCAAAAAGCCTTCCTCCCACCAGAAATGGTCCAAAACATTATGGAGAGACAATGCATCTCAGGCAGAGAATTCCTCAGAGCATTAGGCTACATAGCATTTTTATCCTCATGATCCTTTTGCCCGGATTACACATGAGGAAGCTCCAGTAGTACCTCAAGAATCTGTGGTGCTAGCACTCAGTCCCTGGAGATAGTAATTCAAGGAGGAATTTGCATGTTGGACCTTGCTTTGTGCCCAGAACCTGGTTCATCCCTCAGGGGCAAACTTTAACAACAGATGCTTCAGAGACAGCTTGGGGGGCTCATATCCAACACCTTCAATCTCAGGGTAGATGAGAAAAATCAGTTCAGACACAAGCAAATAAATTGGAAAGAACTGGTAGCAGTACAAAAGGGCCTGGTGGCTTTCAAAGATCAGTGGAAAGTAGGGGTCCTGCTTGTCAAAACAGACAACACCACAGTCATGTGGTACATAAACAAACAAGGGGGCACCCACTCTTAGTCTCTTTGTCAACTAGTGATGCAGGTCTAGGAGACGGCTCACTTTCTGGGGTTGCAACTCATGGCACAGTATGTCCCAGGGAGTCAAAACTCTCTAGTAGGTCATCTCAGCAGGAACCTGATGGATCCCCATGAGTGGCATTTGCAGTGGGGAAACATTTCCCAGTATAGGCCACAAATTGGGACCCCCACAGATAGACCTCTTTACCAACAAATAAAATGGTCAACTGAAAAGATTCTGTTCCAGGAGCAAACTATCCACACACAGCCTGGAGGGCAGATCCTTTCTCCTTCCTTTAGAGTACCCCTGTTCCTTATGTGTTCCCCCTGCCTCTTCTTTCAAGGGTCCTCCTGATAGCCTCAGACTGGCCCAGGCAGCACTGGTATCCTCTGCTATTAAGTTTAACCAACCAAACTCTATGGCAGTTACCTCAGAGTGGACCTTCTGACTCAGGACAAGGGGAGGGTTTGTACATCCCAACGTACAGACTCTCAGCCTGGATAATTCCCCAAAATACTTCTTTCAGCATACCCTAAGCAGACAGGTTCAAATCATTCTGGAAAGGGCTAGAAGGCCTAATACTGGGAAATCATATTCAGCCAAGTGGAAAAGATCATCCATTTGGTGTCAGCAGCAAAGCCTCAATCCTAACTCCACCAATATTTCTGCAATTTTAGATTACCTGGCTTCCTTGATGGACAGAGGCCTGTCCTTTTTTCAATCAAAATTCATGCAGCTGCCATTTCAGCCCACATTCTCCTACTCTTCTTCCTATCTTTTCCCACCCCTTGATGAAGCAATTCCGTAGGGGAGTGGCTCACACCAGATCTTCCAGGAGATGACCCACACCTCCATGGGACCTCAATTTTGTTCTGTAAAAATTGACACTACCCCCTCCCCCTTGAACAGGCAGCTTCTGCTGATTTAAGATTCTTAACCTGGAATACTGCCCTTTTACTGGCTGTCACCTCAGCTAGGAGGGTCTCTGAGCTACAGACTGTCATGGCAGTAGAATCATTTCTCATGTTCCACCCAGGCAGAGTATCGCTTGGGACTAAGCCATACTTTATGCCCAGTGTGGTCACAGACACATTCTTGAATCCAGCCATATACTTGCCCACCTTCTTCCCCAAGCCTCAGAACTAGGGGGGAAAGAATCCTTCACTCCATGGATGTGCACAGACCGCTTCACTACTGTCTTGACAGAAGTAAATTTTTCAGGAAACCAGACCAGCTCTGTGTCCTTTGCCACTGTCTCTGAAGGGAAACCAGTCTCCAAACAGACTATCTCCATGTGGATCTCCCACTGTATTTCTTTTTTTTACAGCCATCCTGGCAAGAAGCCTCCTGAAACTGTAAGGACTCTCTCTACTAGTCCTACTTCTACTTCTGCTGCCTTCCTGAAAGGAGTGCCTACCAAAGACATTTTGGAAGCTGCTACCTGGTCATCTGTGCATACTTTTACCAAACACTACCACTTGTCAGCCTTTTCCAAGTCTAGACCAGGATTCACCACTGCCATCTTGCAGGGCATCCTTTCTTCTCCATAATCTACCTTCCACCCTCATCTCAGCTGTGGGAATCATCCCACATGTCAGGACTTCAACAGTGAAACACAATGAGCATAGTACAGTTGTGTACACTTACCATAAATGTAGATGTTCGAGTGTATTCACTGTTGCAGTATTCTTTCCCACCCTCCTTCCAACTTTTTGCCTGCAGTAATAGTCTGCTTCATTTTTCTTCACTAACCAGAGGAACCCCTGGCTTTTTATCTGGCAGGTGCCTTTTTCTACCTTTGTTTCTTGCTTACAGATCATCCTGGGGGCTCCTACCTTCTAAGGGGCAAGAACAAACTGATGTCACAGGGTCGGCTGGCTCCCTTTATACTCAAGCGCACTGATGTTAGGGAAGGATGTCCACCAACCTAAGGAGGAGAGAGATTTTTACTCTGGTAGTCGGGCTGGCCAAAGGCTTCACCAGTAGGAAATCCCCCACAAATGACTGCATCAGTGAATACATTCAAACATCTACATTTCTGGTAAGTGTATACAACTGTACTTTTTGCAGCAGGAGAATACATCCTGAAATGTATAAAGAAATGTAGAGAAGATCAAGAAGTTCTCAGCAAAATGACATGTGGAGCAACAAAGGCAGCCTGCATTGCATGGGATGTTATGGGGCCTCATTACCATTATGACTGTGCTGCCAACTGCCAGAAATCGCCATTCTGTGTGTATATATGGACCAAAGCACAGATGTGGGAGATGGCAAACTTTTGGTGATCCTTGTTGGTTATTTTGATGAAACGTTAGTCAAAAATGTAATACAATTCCTTCATATGCCAGAATGTGTGTGAGGAACTGGACAAACATTGCTTGATGCTTTAATGTCCACTCTGACAAAATTTAACATTCCAGTTTCCAACATTGTGGACTTTTTTCAGACAATGCTACCTCAGTGATTGGAAAATGCAATTCTGTGCTATCTCATTTAAAGGATGTGAAGCCTGCCATTATTAACATGGGGTATCTGTGCCATCTGGCAGATCTATGTAGTAAGGCTGGTGTAAAAGTATTACATTTACCAGTTGAACTTTTATCAGCTGTATACAGTCATTTCAGTTCCAGTGTACAAAGTGAACAAAAACTGCAAGAATTTGCCTTGTTCACAGACACTGGATCCCCCAAGATTATTAGGCATGGACATACTAGATGGCTGAGTCTTTGTAACGTAATTAGCAGAACCCTGGACATGTTGCCAGCCTGAATTCATATTTTTTGCCTGCAAAGCCACTATCTGCTAAAATTAATTTCTGACCACCTGTGGAGTCATGAATTGCATATGATTTTTATGTTTCTCAAGTATGCACTGGAACCTTTACTGGAGTTCACCATTCACCTTCCGAGCCAAGGAAGTCAGCTTCTGACACTGCATGCCACTGTGCATAAACTCCTGTAACAGTACGCTGGCAGACTCCTCAGACCTGCAGCTGCTGTAAGACTAATCAGACATGGTGATGCTTCAGTGTTGACTTACAGTAACTCTCCTCTGGCAAACAGTGAGCTGCGTATTAGTTCTGAAGTGAAACAGTACATGAATAGCCATGAAGGGGATATTGCTGGCAGTTACAGAATTTAACTTTTATCAAAATGTTACAGCTTTTTATGCTGCAGTGCTGCAGAAAATGCTTAAAAAGTTTCCCATTCAGGATAATTTAATGAAAGACATTGCATTCCTTATTAATCCTGCAAAAAATTGAACAAATCTTCAGAATTTGTTAGGGATGTTGGTTTCCATCTGTGTTTCTGTGGCAATGATACTGTTAGATTCAGGATACAGGGAACATGACAGGTCAAGTAGATGGGCCCCACTCATGAGGGATCTTTGTGGTGATAGGAAGCTGTCGCTAATGGGGACTCTACTTTCAAAACGCACAAGATGAGAGTGTTTAGCATGGTATGGAAAGTAAAGACTAGACTGAAATGTATCAGTCTGCCAGTATAAAAACATTAAACCCCTTATTAACAGTTAAAATTCATGAAGAACTGGACTGCTGTGATCTGATGCTGTTAAGAAAGCCGCAGCAGCATACAATGTGTGCATTTAATGCATCTAAAGTACGATAGGATGCTGTTTGTTCATGCACGTAGTGTGTACATGGAATTGATTGTGTGATATGTAACAGGTCTGTTTCGAAAGTGTAGTAAGTTTACCATGTGGTATTAATTGAGCATATGATTTCAATTTTGATTTTGTGCAGAAGTGCTACGTCATTTACTTAATTTACTAATCGTGTAGTTATAGCTTTACATATTATAAATTAAAAGTTTTGGATTTAAGTCAAGTGTGTCTTATTGAATTTTACAAATGTTCTACCAGGCCCTATGGCAATGGTATGTTTCACGTAGTGCAAAAATAGGATTTTCCACATTTTGACTATTTGTCACACATTGCTAAGGTTTGTGTTCCACATTAGCTCCTTAAAAAGATGAGACCTATGGGAAACTATAATATTTGAACAAAGCAAAAGAAACCAGGAAAGCAGGTGATTATTTGTGCCCTTTGTACATGGTAGGAAGGGCTTGCCTGATTCTAAGCAGTTTCTAAATCTGTGGCGCATTTCAGTTCTTTTTGTTCTTCATCTCTTGGCAGAACTGTCAAATTGCAAGTGATGTTCTATTCCGCTACAGCTGCTGCACCTATGGCTGTCTTTCAAAGACGGGTCATTTTTCAGTCCATTTTGGAAGCATTCTGCTTGGTCATCATTTTCCCATTTTTTCAGAAGATATCCTCCAGGGCAAGGGTGGAATTTGCCACAGCTGCTTTACAGGATCTTTTGCAACCCATTGTTAGGTCCAGCCTCCCCAAAGTTCATAAGCTACAACAGTGGGCTGTATGAAGAACATGGTACACTTGTGCTGGGAGCTTGACATAATGCTGTATGTTCGTGTGTCTACTGTTGCAGTAATATTTCCCTCCGGCCAAGGGAGCCCGCAGGATTTTTTGCAGGGGGGTGCAAACCCAAGCCCCGCCCATGCAGCCCCACCCCCTCTGTTGCCCCACCCACTCAGCCCCACCCACGGAGCCATTCCAGTGTCCCATTGCTTGGCTATTTCTCCCCATTTGTCATAGACACTGTTCAAATCTCTCAGTGTGCATACTGTTTTATGCTTTACTTCTACAATGATTACAGATATTTGGATTTCATTTACAACTTTTATAGCACAAACACTGATAGACATTTACTAAACCTAAACAAAGCAATAGTCCTACAATGAAAACAGACTTAGCATTAAAACTTCTACCTTTGAAACCCACATTCACTGAAACATTGGAACCCACATTCAAAGAAAATGCATCTGGCCAGTGGCAGGGTAAGTTTGCCTTTGGACTGTTTTCAAATCATAGGCTCCTTGCACACATTTTTAGAACCATGGAAAAGTTATTTGATTCACCTTCCTGACTGTATTAATTATACTATATAATAATTGAATTATATCCCTTGTATAGTACAGCACCACTAGTTGAAGCGTGTTTTAAATTTATAGTTCTGAACATTTTTCCTTTAAACAATGAAACAAATCATATGAACCAATAATGATAACCTGCCCAATTCAGAACATTTCAACCATAAAGGGCCACTCTACTCAAACTTCTGTCATACAATCCACCAATATCAATTGATATGCAGAATCTTTGCAGAAGTAAAAGTCATCTGAATAATTCCACATTAAAGAGATCTGAAACCAGTGAAGAGGTTGTTGCTAGAAAACAACTTTATATTTCAGTGTTTAATCTACAAATTCAATGCCTGCCGCCCTTGAAGAATAAATTGCCTACATTATATTTAAAAATGGTAAGCTGGTATATTGCAATAGGGAATAGGTGGCAAGCTGAAAAACAGGTTCATAGTTATTAGCATCTCATCCAAAGGAGGACATACGCAGGACTATAGCACTCCACCTCCTTAAAATACACATCTACATGTTGTGGGAGTAGAACCTATAACCTTCTGTATCAAGATGCAAGTATGCTACCTGCTGTGCTGCTTTAAAAATTCCATACTACAATAGTGATACCATTTTCTAAACAAAACAGTTGCACATTTTAAGTAGGCTTAGCATGAGGAGCAGTAAATTTCTCTTCCCTTAAAACTCACAATTCCTTGAAAATGCACATTTTCTAAAACAAAACAGTTGCACATTTTAAGTAGGCTTAGCATGAGGAGCAGTAAATTTCTCTTCCCTTAAAACTCACAATTCCTTGAAAATGCACTTGAAAATAAAATCCACCTGCTAACTCTAACTAGGGCATTTCACTCTCTCTCTCACACACACCTCAACCTCTTAGTGCAAGAAATCTGGACAAAGCCTAAAATAAATAGGAACAGATTATAAATATTTCTGTCATGAACCAAGAACATTGCTAGAATCTGATAAAATTAACTTTATCAGAGGCTGAGGGAATCAAACCACAGAGTACAGGAAGCAGTTTATCACCAGCTCTTAGCTTTAATCTCCTACACTAACTGCCAGACTAAATGAAGCTAAGCACCTTGTGTGGGAATAGAACCGACAGTCTTATGAAACATCTCATTTTAGGCATAGTGATTTATAAAGCTGTATTGTCATATTACAAATGCTACAATTAATACTCACAGAAAAATGTGCTAACTCAGCCTTTCATAGCAAATTCAAAGGTTTGCAAACCCATTTCACAATACATGCAAAAGATCACAAACAGCTTTGTCCACTTAATATAAGAGAAATGAGAAACATAATTGTTGCAGTACGCAACAGATATTCTATTACTTGCAAATACATTACACTAATCTCTATTACAACCTACTTGATATTGGAAGACTGCTCTTTTGTAGTGTGTGTAGGTTTCAGTAATTATTCTTAAACTGACTCTGAATACATTTATTTTTCTCTGCTATAATCTGTCATATTTCATCAATTTCTGTACTTTTTGGCATACACTTTGGAAACAGACAGAACAGACTTCCCTGCTGGTGTGTCTGAAACTGTGAAGTCATACTGACTGGCTAATATAAAGGTATGCTTTTGTAGACTAGGGATTATTTCAATTGCAAACACATTTGTGACCACCATATTTTTTTTAAAATAATCAAATTAGGAAGTTCTCTGACAACACAGTTCTGATAACAAATATATTTTATTTTATTACTACAACTGAGTAAATGAGCATATTATTAATGCCCTGTGCTTGCCAGATAGCCTAGTATAAACCTATGAACCTATGAACCTATAACTATCTGCCCTAAGGCATTTATAAGCCTAGCCCAAATTATTGTGGCTTACGCCACCCCTTATATGAAAAAATACTGTGCCCATTAGTTTGTTATGCCTCTGTCCAGCAGTGACCCAGAGATGATTCCCGGGGTAAACCTACGATCTCCCATCCACAGGTCTAGATTTCTCTTGAACAGAGTCAGTGAGGTGCTCTGCCTCACATGGACCGGGATTTTATTCCACAGCATAGGGAGTCTCTGAGTGATAAATCTATCCCTCCAGCACGTCCTATTTATATCCGTGCTAAGGTTTAAGTCGCTTGCTCTAGTGGTTTTGGTGGATTTGGATTTTTTGAGGTGGAGCATGTCCATTAATTCTGGGTTGGACATGGCCTTGTATGTCAGGCACATGTCACCTCTGAGCAGACGGTATGCAACTGAATAGAGCTGGAGTTTCTTCAATCTGGCAGCATATGACAGATTTTGGAGTCCCTTTATCCTTTTGGTGAGGAACTTTTGGGGTCTCTCCAATTGCTGCAGATGTCGGGTGAGATACATCCCGAATGGGGCATTGTACTCGATAATTGGTCTGATAAGTGAAGAGTACAGGGGAACAATGACCTCACTAGATCTGGATGTGAATCCCTTCATGATCAGGTGGGCAATGTAGAAGGTCTTTCTAACCACTTTAGCAATGTGAGTGTCAAAAGAAAGGCCACTGTCAACCTGGGTCCCCAGGTCCCTGATAACCTCTTCTGTGCTTAGTGGATTGCCACCTATATGGTAGCTTGGGGTTACCTTGTTTTTCCCGAAGGGTATGACTATACATTTTTGGCGTTTAACTTCAGGCCATGGCTCTGGCACCAGCTATCTGTTTCCGTGAGTCCCTTCTGAAGGATATCCGTGTCCGATGCACTTTCCACTATGGCCCAGTTTGCAGTCATCTGCAAACTTTGTCAGCCAAAGTCCTCCCATGTTGGCCTGTACTTCTGAGACGTAGATGCCAAACAATACGGGGCCAAGGACCGAGCCCTGTGGGACACCACTTGTGACCGGCTTGGAGTCTGACACAGCGCCAGCAACTCTAACCCTGTGGGTTCTGTCCTTAAGCCAGTTTGCAACCCATCTTGTGACATATGGGTTTACATTTAAGCTGGTAAGTTTTTCTACAATACCCGAGTGGGGTATTGTGTCGAAAGCCTTTGCAAGGTCAAGGTAGGCTGTATGGACTGCCTTTCCCTCATCAATGGCCTTGGTGACTATTTCGAAGAAGTCGACCAAGTTCAAAAGGCATGATCTTCCCTTGACAAAGCCAAACTGGGTCGGGTCCAATGTCTGCAAGTCCCCTATATCTTTGTTTATGAGCTCCATTATGATCCTCTCCATAGCTTTGCAGACTAGACTTGTTAAGCTTATGGGGCGGTAATTACCAGGGTCTGTAGAGGCCACCTTTGTGGAGTGGGACCACAGTTGCCGTCACGCCACTCCTTGGGCACGTATCCTGTGGTAAGGCTGAGATTAAACAGCTGCCTTATGTGCGGGTTTAATTCCTCATTTAGCTTCGTGTAGCACACAGCCGGGGACACCATCCGGTCCCATTGATGCTGTGTTTTTAGCTTTAGGGGTAGCAGCTTTCATCTGCGCAATTGAGATGTCCGGGAAGCTACACTAGGTTGAGATAGTTATCTCTCCTTTAAGGGGAGGGGGGTGAAGTTTGCACTGAACCTGTCTGCCAGTATGTTGGCAATGTCTGTGGGTTCAGTGATTTTGTATCATTTTGGACTAATTCTGAGCATATCTGTGAGTTTCCACCCAGGTTCCTAACATAGCTGAAAAAGGCCTTATGATTGTCCTTTGAATCCATGGCAATTTTTCTCTCAAAATTGGCCTTAGTTGATTTTATGAGTGCTCGTATTTTTTTACTAATAATGATCAGGGGTGACTTCCCTTTTATGGATTTTGTTCTATCATGTAATAGCTTTCTCCTCTTATTGTAAAGTTTGTTAATGGCTGGGGTCCACCAGACTGGACGTTTGCCCTTTGTGGAAAGAGTCTTGGTTTTATTTGGGATTGCCTGATCCATGCAGTCCTGGAGGTGTTCATAGAAGGCATTTGTAAGGGCTTCCGCAGCTTGGGTTGTGGTTTCCTCTGACTCAGGGGCCTTGAAGGATACCACACCAGTCTTGAGTAGTGTGAAGTTTGCTTTAGAGAAGTTCTTCACTATGGTCTTTTGTTTGGGGTGGGGCGGATGTGGATTTCCAGTGAGATTAGTTTATGATCAGATCTCACCAATGAGGGATATACTTCGGTGTGGAGCATTTTGTCCCCATGTTTGTGACAATGAGATCTAGTATATTTTCTCCTCTCGTGGGAACAGTGACTAGCTGTTCCATGGCATTTGAATTTATGAACTCCAGGAACCGTTGGGCTAGAAAGTTAGGGCTTGAGTAATGTTCCCAGTCTATATTCGGGTAGTTGAAGTCACCCAATATGATGGTGTTTGGAGATACATTTATACCCTCCAGTGTCTTCAGGAAGGCTGTGTGGGGTTCCTGAGTTTGAGAGGGTGGCCTGTAGCATGCTACAATTTGTAGAGCAGTTTTGCCTATGGTTAGTTGCACCTGGATGGTTTCGAGCTTCATGCGTTGCCACCAACCTGGAGGTGTGAGTATCCTTTATGAATATGGATACACCCCTCCTTTTGTGGAGTGGTCCGGGTTTTGGGGCCGGAACGCATGATATGAGGTAAAACCTAACAGTGCCGGGGTGCTCTCAGGAGCCTTGAACCAGGTTTCAGTTACAGCACAGACATCGATGTTCTCCATACTGAGAAGGGCCTCGAGTGCGTGCATTTTGAGATTTAGACTTCTGGCATTGAGCAGCATTACCCTCAATTTCTTCCCATTTTTGTTTTCTAGTGTGGTAGGTTTAGAATTTGAGCCTTGCCTAAAAAAGGCACTATGGGGGTGGCAAGAGCCTTAGCCAATATCCGGAATCCCAGGGGTGACAGGTGCAAGCCGTCCCTTGAAGCAGCGTGGCTTGTCAAGCATGTCATCCCAGGCAGACAGACACTGGATCCCCTTTGAATGACACCAGACATTAAGCCAATTGTTAAAGCTGATCATCTTGTCTCTATATTGTGGCATCATTCTTGGTGAAGGAAGGATACTGCTCAGGGTTAGGGTCATACCTGCCTGGGCTACATAATCAGAGAGCTCCTCTATGTCTCTTTTCATGTAGTCCAGGGAGGTGCGTCTCAGGTCGTTCACACCAGCATGGACAATGACTGTGTCATATTTGTACTTGCCGTGGAGTGACCCGAGTGCTTGTGTTATGTGGCGGATTCTAGCGCCCGATAGGCAGCTTACTGTGACCCTCTCCTTGTTCAGCCTGGTGAGTGGGACGTCAGTGTGTCTGACTATGGAGTCACCTATGACAAGTATGTTTGGTGTTGTATTTGGCCTTAAGGGCTGTGACTGCTTTGCACACTGCTTTTGTGGTTTATGTGTTGCTTGTGGGGTGTCTTGAGGTAGCAGTTGTTTGGGTGTCTGCTTTGGAGGCCTCTGCTGTTTAGGTAAATTTTTACTCAGAGCCTCCGAGTATGTCTTTGTGTGTTTATGTGTTTGATTCAGTGGAGTGGTAGCATTATGTGAGGCTGGTTTTGTGGTGTGTGTAGTTGCCTTCTCCTCCTGTCTGGTCTTGCCAGTCCTGAGTTGAGAGAGCTCAGCCTCCAGTTTGGCTAAATAGCTGCATCTCGCAAGTATTTGTGTTATGTGGGAGGTGGAGAGGGTTGTCTGTGTACATGAGGCAGTTATAACATTGCCTCAAGATTCCCAGATTCACCAGCTGGACCGGAGAGGAGATTGACAACTGACCTTTGGACATGCTAGAATAATATTGGGAAATCCTTAATTGAAAACAAGGGCCAGTGGGGAGTGAGGGTGTAGTGCTTTTAATTTTTAGTGCTGACTTATATAATTGCTTTAGTGAGCAAGTGCCAGGTAACTTGAGTGCAATGTGTTACAAGTAACTAAATGCAAAAACGACAAACAGTAACTTTCTTTCAAGTGAAACAAGGAAATAAGTACAGTAAGCAATGCAGATATCACTAGTGATCCACAGAAGCTGAGAAGTTGCGTATTAGGTGGAATTAGCTTCCAGGGAAATAACAAGCAAACAAACAAACAACAAGCATATAAACAAAGCTAGATTCAGTAGGCCTGGATCTAGTCTATGCTAGAGCAAACAAGGTGAACCAATTTCAGTAAGATACAGTTCAAATATTCAGGCACTATAAACCTTTAACCAGAAAATTCCCAGCTCAGAAGGGCAGAGTCCAGCCTCTTCTCCCACAAGAGTGCAGACCACAAACCTTCTTAATGTAAAATAATTGGCCTGAAGCCCAAGTGCCTAAACCAGAACTAATACACTTGGACACTGGGCTCTCAATCAGCAGTTCCCAACTTAGAAGGATGAAAGCTACCTGTCCTGCCACCACAGTGCTTGCCACAAACCTTCCTAATGTAAAACTGGTCTGAAGCCCAAGTGCTTAATCCAAAAGACTTGAATGATAGCTACACTTTAATCAAGTTACAACCAAGCAGTAATAAATACCATTGAATACTTTAGAGAATGTCTGGATTAGTGCTCAAGTTACACAAACAAAGCTAGATCCAGCAGGCCCGAATCCAGTCTATGCCACAGCAAACAAGGCACACCAACTTCAGTAAGAAACAGTTCAGATATGCATGCACTATAAGCCTTTAACCAGAAATTCCCAGCTCAGAAGGGCAGAGTCCAGCCTCTCCTCCCACAAGAGTGCAGACCACGAACCCTCTTAATGTAAAATAACTGGCTTGAAAGCCCAAGTGCTTAAACCAGAATTAATACACTTTTAGAATAACACTGAGCCCTCAATCAGCAGTTCTCAACCTAGAAGGATGTAAGCTACCTGTTCTGCC